>NW_021131437.1:623288-730170 GCF_004193835.3 Ostrinia furnacalis | reverse complement strand
TATTGCTTATATCTTAGACGATCTGTCCACACGCTAACAGCTATCCTACGAACATTTCTGAGTTCTTGCTGGACGTCGATACCACTCAAATGATGATTTCATAGAGAGGTTGACATGAAAAAACGGTCATCCCTCTGCGATATGCACCGGCGCTGTTCAGAACTTGGTCTCGGGATAAAGCCACCATTCGTCTTAAAACTTTCGAAACCCAGGACTGGCTTATGTGGAGCTGACGTGCGACAGCCCGCTGGCTGAGCCCTTCTTGCAATAGTGCAACGATTTGTGCTGTTTTTGTAGGTGTAGAATCCCAGGTAAAGTGTCAAAAAAAGCGGAGATGTGTATGGATAAACGTGTGAAAGCAAAAATCCGAAAACACGTGTTTTTATAGGGGGTAAGTAGGCCGCAACTCGCGACGTATCAAACAGTGATAAATGTCTTTTTCCTTACTTCTTCACATCAGCCGGGATATCTTTTTAAATACTGGTGTGATTTAAATGAATTTGGTATCAATTTAAAGGTAAAAGTTTAATCTTTAAAGTAGTGCCACTTTTTTTGTTCCTAACAAATTCTTTAGTACACAAGATCGCGTGGAAACAACTTCATGTAAGTGATTCCATAGTTTTGCTCGCGAGTGTATTACTTGTACACTTTCTGTTTTTTTAATATTTTGCATAGACAGCCCTCTTACAACCGAGTGTAGTCTGTTAATTTAATAAAAACGGAGTAAGCTCAAGTGCATCAATCTTCCATTTTAACTGCACAGACAACCATGTCTTGCCAAAGTGACCTTTGTATTAGCATCACATAGTGTGCAACTCTTCACAGATGTCAAGTCAAACTGTGTAATCAAGTCAGTACCTACCTACTAAAACATAGTAAGTGGCTTTCATGTTTACTAACTGCTTGCACTTCTTTTTAATTACAATATAGTATTAATCAATTGTGCCATTTTCCTTTTCCAATAAATGAATCGCAATTAGTGTATTTGTGTCGTAATAAAATAAAAATCAAATGGACATAGGTATAATGCAAAATGTGTAAACCAAATAATTGTAAAATTACAAGGTAGTTCTCAATTGTTACAATGTAGGACAACAGAATAATACAAATAGACATTTATTAAAACCCATACAGAGAATCAAAAGATCGTGCAGTTGTTTATTATGTAACAGTCATGGACAAAGTTGATACTTAAGTAAGGCTTTACATTTGACTAAATCGATTTCCTGATGTATGTAAAACACATTGAGAACTTATTTATATCAAATATTATAAATATCAAAGTTATTTAGCTCACAATTGCCTCAGTAGCAGTAGCCCTCGACATTCGTAAAACTACTGTGTAAAATATTGTGAATATAACTAACTTATGTTTTGCGACATGCTATATTTATCTGACACAGGAAAACATTAACTCAAACGGAATATGGTGAACAAGAGAAATAATACGAAATTCTACTAACCTAAAACCCGTAGGACGATTTTTATGAATTTGATTGATTTTGGCAATTTGACACAAAATTTTGACATTTTGTTTGACATAATTTGACAATTTGGATTTTTAAACGGCTCTGGGTTCACGCACTTTTCACATGCTATGCCAATCGTTCGTTTAAATAATTTGACAGCATGTAACTTTTGTTGCCATTTTAAAAAATCTCATGAGTACCATGTGCCATTATTTTAAGAACAAAATAATTTTAGTAAAACTGCAAATAATTCCATTTTTAGATAAAAGTAACAGCAGGTACCAAGATCTACGTTTATAGAAAACTATATACCCTCATATAGTTTTTATTTGCATCTAATAAAGTTTAATAAAACTACCTTCAGTATTTCAGATACAGCAATGGAGTAGGAAATTGCAGGTGAGCTTGATTTTAATTCCATAAAATTAATAATTGTCTTGTTTACAAGTTGTTAACGTTCAAATTGTGCTCAAATTATAAAGTTAAACCAAATTTAAATTAAATAAAACGGGTAGGCAGGTTGTACATAGTTTTACAGTGTATAATTTTCCAAGGTCATCACTTCTTTTCATTTACTTAATTTAAAACTAGACAATTAATTAAATAAATAAATAAAACTATTTCACATGCATGCAACTCAGAAATTTTTGTTATCATGTTGTTGAAGTGAGTATTGTCCATTTTGCTCTGTGGTATTGTAATGGCGAGAGAGGTGAGGAGGTGAGGAACGGACGAGCGAGTGCCTTCGTCATCGTGTGCAAAAATTACAAATTGCAGTGTGGGGTGCTAAAATTATGTTAATTTTAATGAAGTGAACAATAGTATTGGTGATGTTGGCCTTAGGCTTATCTTTATTTCGTAAAAAAACTGTAAAAGAACACACGTTTACTGTAGTAATCCGTCAAAAATCGAGAAAGCTTCAAACGTGTTTGAAGCTTTCGTTTTCGGATTAATGGAACTATGAACCTGGACTCTTTAACGTTTAGCTTATCGCAAATCAATTATCTCGTAGTAAATTTAAGTAAGAAAAACTTCAAGCAGACTAGTCAAGAGTTATCACAGGTGAGAAAAATGCTAATTTACAACTTGTCTTTGTTTTCTATGTCGCCATATTGTAGACGATGGCAAGCAACATGAGCATTTGGTAATAGTGCTGAGTGGTTGTTCATTGTTTTATTGTGCTGAATGCTGTTCGATATTGCGTAGCATTGTGTCTCTTGTAAAATCGTGTAACCGTTTTGTGAAGTACTGTTAAAATGTGGTCGCACAACGACCATGCGTTGTAAGGAGCCTTCTACGTAGTAGCCACCCTTTGTATACTTTTTTACCATTGCTGTTTTATTATTTGGTAGATTCAGCTTCAAAGTCACGTTTCAGACACAATCAGTTCGTTGCAGTCTATTCTGTCGTCGTATTTATGTAGCATTCGTGTAATCATTATCAGATATTTTATGGTTACTAAGTGGTTTCCCTGAAAACACAGCCTATGTACTTTGTGTGTTGGTGATTAATCTAATGAATCATCTGTATTTGGATTATTGGCAATTTATTATCCAAATCGTTCTAATTGTAAATCCACCAGGGGCAAACCAACTGTTACTACAACAATTTAGATTACCCCCCACAAGTTTATGCAACATTTAATTGAGTAAACATGTGCAATACCTACTATGTGAGATATGGATTTATGTAATGCTTTGAGGCTGATTCTAGATAGTATTCATATTGTGTAACACTACATCTTGATAAAAATAGAGTTGCCAAGGTATAATCACATAAAACAACATTGAAGCATCTACCTGCTTAAAATTTCATGCACATAATCATGTTCCTCTTGATTGAACCATACTTATGTTGATATGATGTTATCACTAAATTGTTATTTTGAAATTTCTCGGTGATACATCGATTTTTACTGGCGTATTTACAAACAATGCTTGCTTAAATGAAGCAGCCTAACGAACGTACAGCATTGAATAGAGCTATGTGATTGGATTGTGGGTCACCGTGTGCGTTCACATGCACTATGTGACGTCATATATTTGTGAATATGAGCATTAGCCTATGATCATTTTCAATATAAAAATATAACCAGTAATAGCTTAAAAATTACTGTAGCCTGCTTAGAGTTTTGCTGTTTCAGTTCAGTATGAGTTAGTTTCAGTATGTATGTCATATTTCTTTTTAGCAATATAATATGTATATGTTTGTATACATGATATTGTATTATTTTGCTCTTGCACAGCTTTTGGAAATAGGTATTCCTTTCTTCTTTAATTTATGACCCTATACAGGATATGGGTTCACACAGCAATCTTTTAGCCTTTACAATGTATTGTTCAAACTTAATCATGAACATAATAATATTTTTGTTTTTATCAAATTGTATAGCTATGAACAATTAAAAGCAGATTATTGATTAATTATCATATCTTGATAACATGCATTTGTAGGTATCAGTAAAATTGTACCTTACAATTTAATTACCTTACAATAGTCATTTACATTAAATAGCATTGACAGAAACTTGTAACATTAAATACAGTTTTGTGCAATTTAATGATATTTTAATGGAAACTATAATTAGAAAGGCACAAAGATATTACTGGATTTTATACTACATTCAATAAGCTCATTTCAAGAGTTATTAGAAATATTACTTTGCCAACATGATAATGTAAGCCATTCTGTGTTATTTATATTATTTTGTGAGGCACAACAAGTTGTATGTTTTCTGTTTTCCATAATTTCATTGACATCCTCAGTTAATGTCCAGAATTATGAATTATACTAGCGACCTGCCCTGGTTTCACCTGTGCTTGTAATATTCTCTTGTGCAACAATAAATAATCATTATTTATTGTTGAAAACTGCATTAAGATCGAAACATACAATCAGCAGGGGCGACTTTGTTTTTAAAGAGGTGTTCTTAATGTGGCCAGATTCTACTGTCTTGTTCCCCATCCAGTCACACTGTAATTTGTAACAATATGACTGGTTGAAAAGAATAACAATTAAGTTACTTAATCCTTAGGGCTATATTTCACCAAAACACCATGGCGGCGCAACCAGTCGTAGAGAGTTACTCACCCTGGTGTCCGCAAAGCTGTATACATTTTGTTGGTAGCGGCGACTGGTTGCGCCGCCATGGTGTCCCGGTGAAATATAGCCCTTAGTATAGGACCTTTATCTATCTTCCCAACCAGATGCACTGTTGCTCATTAGGACTTCTTTCTTTATTATTTTCCAACGCTTCACGGAAATTATTCACATTTTTGACCTATGCATGACTGGATGGAAACAAACATCTACTTTCTGGTGAACTAGTGATGTTCAATGTATCATTGTATGCATGGCTTAGCTTTTGTAGATTTTCAATCACATAATACACAGTTCTTAATAGGGTGTATGCATAGTTGTGTATTTATTTGAAAGCGTGTTTTTATAATTATGGCATACATGGTACTTGTATGTCACAAGTATCCGAATGAGTATAATGCCAGATGAATGTTTAAGTTGATGATTTCCTTATAATTTATAAATAGATAAATATGCATATACCCTATTATTTATTTACATTACATCTTAAGCTTAGTTTTTGGCATTTATTTCATGCTGAGCGAAATCTATTATCACTTTAGACAAACATATTTAATTATTGCTTATGTATATTGTTATAATACACAAATATTTTATTAGCATGTAGTATGCATTGTGTGGAAATTAAACAAATGGTAATGCAACAATCAAGTATATCATGCAATAATTATCAACTTCATAATCTACTGTAATGAACAATGGAACAGATAACTTCACAAAAGTATAAAGCTAGAATCACTGCGTTTAAACGTTTTTAGAGGGTGTACACATATCATTTGCTATCAACCCCATTATCCCCTCAAAATATAAAAATAGCAATTTGTGAACATCATTACCTTAGATGGGGCAGAGGGCGTCCACAACTGTTTTCCATCGCGTTCGGTTCGCCAAGTTTGCTTGGAGCGACCACGTTTGCGTTTTCCTTGGGGGTTCCAATCTAGAGCCTGCTTGGGGATATGATCGGGATCCCTTCGGAGAGTGTCACCGATCCAGTTCCACTTGCGGCTCTTGATCTATCTATCTTGTATAACTCGTCGTTGGAGATTTTCTCGGGCCAGTATATGCCGAGAATTCGGCGAAGGAAGCATTGTCGAAGACAGCAAGTCTTCGTCAGCCGCTGCCTCTGCCGCTGGTGCGAGATAACCTTGGTGACCTTCCACATGTCACACCCATAGAGCAGAACGGATTTAACTTTGGACCCAAATATTATTATCTTGATGTCCTCGGAGATGAGGCCGTCGTGAGTGACCGTACAAGAATATTTCCTGTAGATGGCTTTCAGTAGGTCGACGACAGTCGAGACACCAATGTCAGAGAGTCGCGACCTTTTTGCTGGCCCATTTCAGATGATCTGATCGGTGCACGAGAGGTTCGGGTGGAAGCCAGCCTGTTCTTTACGCAAAAGAGGTTCAACGGCCCCCGATAACCTATCCAAGATAATCTTGCAGGAAACCTTTGACGTTATCGAGAGCAAAGTGATACCTCTCCAATTGCTACACTAACTTAGGTCCCCTTTCGGCACAGTAATTAAAAGCCCCTTATTCTAGTCGTCTGGGAGTTCCTCTTCCATCCAGATGTCGAAAACAGAGACGAAAGATGAGACGTGTCAGGACGTCGACGGCGGAGTTTACATCATTAACATGATTAACATTCTAATTAAGTCATGAACTTTGCTCATTTGTGATGCTTAATTCTTATCATTGGCTACTTTTTTAATGAATTCCGGCAGCTGTTGACCTTTGTATACATGTATCAGCTTCACCTATGATACATTTTAATGTGACCAGGAACAAATTATGTATGGGCTGTCATGAATTTAGATCAACCGTAACTACTAGAGAAGCTAGGGCAAAGCTTAATTAGAAAAACAATCTTCAATTCTATTCACAACTAAGTGTGTAATTGTGTAGAATATTAAAAGAAACCATAAAAGCTGGAAAATCTAGAAACTCTTCCTGCATAAGAAATTGAGTCATTTGCCTTAGACTCATTTCGCGTTGCTGTTAACTTTCTTGATACCATGGATACAAGAAAACCAACACAATTAAGAATTCATCGTGAGGGACACTTGCAACGTGGAACATTCGTCCGATAAAGAGCTGCATGCATGCGCAAATTAATAGATTTAATGACATGTCAACCCGATCCAATTACATTGATTTTTCCATTGATTTTTCGAATACCTAGGTCATACCTGTTATTTATTCAGCGCGTAATACCTTTCGCCTATGTCCGACAAACTGCCAATTTTGTTGATAAGCAATGATTGAATCTACTGATGCAGAGATATCTTCAATTTAAAAGAGGATTAAGAAAAATCTCATATTGCCATCTTTATTTATCGTCAAAATTCTGCCAAATTCCGTAGGGGCCGCATTAAGAAATGACGATAGGATGATTGTAGGGGGGGGGGGTCTAAAATCTGAAAAAATCGATGACGTAATTTATGGACGGCCCCATACAAAGAACACCTGATAACGTTAAAGTTACAGTTAGGTGGTGCAACTCAGCTTTAGTATGCAATTAAGTAGGTAGTTAACTAATGAAACTTACATCATAGAAAAAACAAATTTTACACACAACATATTTACAAATCTACTAGGCTTGTAAGATGTTATTTACACTGGCAACATTCTAGATTAAGATCGCTGTCATTTCGCAAAAGCCGAACGTTTTAATTCCAAGCAAATGCGTAATAATGTGACGTAGCAATTCACTATTTAACAATCTGCATTCGGCAACAGCGAGTTGACACGATTAAATTGCAGCATTGCGAATTGTTTTTTAATGCTAATAGTAATTAGTGTATCAATCAGTAAGTGTACGTGAACTCAGTCGTTCTAACGCTGTTGGTTTTCCACAGCTGGTCAGTCTTTATGGGCTGGAAGCAGAGAATCAGCTCTTGAGGTGTTTGTTGACGGAAGCGGCGAAGGCATCTTGGGACACCGAGCGCACCGGATCTGGCTCCAACACCAGCGTCCACGCATCTCTGCTCACGCAGCACCTGACTGCGCTCCTCAACCATCCGGCCAAGTCCACGGTCGTCTGCCGAGCTGTCGATAACCCCACTCGTTCACTCCAAAAGGTAAGTAACATTATACTCATAAACCAACTTACTTTACGTTGCCCATTACACTATTTGCACCTGTATTTGTCTGTTTGTCCTTCCTGTACACATGTTTTGTTTGTCAAACCATACCATTCTACCATTTTACAAATATTTCGGTTTTGTTGTTCGAATAAGTTTGCTATTGATTCATTATTTTCGACTGAATATTTATTCATAAGACCTAAGATGTTTTGGTGACAATATTTTATTAACTGCAGCTGGCTAGGAGGCCATAAACACATGGACATACAGACATCATACAGATGTAGGTACTTTAGGCTATTGTTTTATTTTTAAATAATCCAAATAAATGGGCGATCCTAGAGTTAGAATACTTGGGCTTACTGTATAGAGGTAGATTGGGTAACTTATTAGTACATGTTTTATGCTTCATTGCATTATTCCTTTCAGATATTAAAACCTTCAAATACATTACTCAATCGACTTTCAAGACTATTAAAGTTTACCACCGCCGAGGATGTTGCCTTTTCTCTGGTTTTGAAAAGGAATTCTGCTAAACCTGAGATAGTAGCATTAACTAAGCAACATTTGAAAAAGAGATTTTTGGACCTCGTACAGTGTTACCTAGACGCAGGTAAGAAATGTGATATTTTCGTTTGTAAGTTATTTATTGTTTGTGTATAACGATAGCGATCGATTGTTTTGCATTGCAGAACGTGGGCATCAGGCTGAGCGTGCAGGCCTTCAGGAATGCAGCCCTGAAGTGTTGCAAACTCTCCTCACTAGTTTATCGCAAGAGAGACTAGCCACAGTGACAAAAGACTTATTTCTCAAACGTTTACGAGTTGATTTCCCTCGTGAAGTAGTGCCTATCGTGTTAGCGCCGTTGCTTTACCCGGACGACACGCAGACGCCGCTCGAAGAGATGACGACCGCCGACGACATGGCCGCGGCCATGATGGAAACCTCCTTGGCGGAGATCATCCGAGACATCGGACACCCCTTCACCGCCTCGGTGGAGGAATGCAAAGCCAACATGCTGAACTTCGGTGCGCGGGAGCCCACCGCTATCGACGTGGCCAGAATCATCTCCATGATGATCAGGTACCACGCGACCGTCCCCGAAGGACCGCTCGTGCAAACGCCGGGCAACTTCTGGATGAGTCACGAAACCAAGAAAGACCCCATCACACACGGACACGGCGAATCGTGGAACGCCGAAGTGTTTGTCCAGACACTCAAAGAACTCGCATCAAACTTGAACTGGAAAGAAGTCATACTACAGCTCGACCATCCCGAGTTCATGGTCCCCGACAGACAAGGCCTCAGCCTGCTGTTCACGATTTTGCGACTCGGCCTTCAAAGTGCGGGTTATCCGGCTAACATATTCCCTGTGGATTATCTTTGCCGTCGATGGACGAACTTAGAAGGACAGATGAGTTTGATCAACATGGTACTCAAACATCCAGACGTATTCAGTTTCGCTGACCATCCCTTCCATCCGGTCTCGATTGATCTTCTAAAGTCCCCACCTGAAACTGACAACAAAGAAATAGCCACCTGGCGGTGCCTTTATTTAGTCGAGCTTCTGGTGTACGCCGCGGAGCGTGGGTATTACTTACAAGTGCACGAATTATTCAAGTTCCCAATGCAGCATTGTCCTGACGTCTTGCTCCTAGCTCTATTACAAATCAGTCCACCTGTTACAGTATTCAGGCAAGAGTTACTGACAACGCTGATACCAATATTCTTAGGAAATCACCCAAACTCCGGTATTATACTACACCACGCCTGGCATACACAGAATCCGAACATAAAGCCTATCATCATGCACGCCATGGCCGACTGGTACATACGTGGTGAGAGCGACCAGTCCAAACTGTCGAGGATACTCGACGTTGCCCAAGATCTCAAAGCACTATCGTTACTGCTGAATGTTCAGTCGTTCCCCTTTGTTATCGACTTGGCGTGCTTAGCCTCCCGTAGAGAGTACCTAAAGCTCGACAAATGGCTAACGGACAAGATCAGAGACCACGGCGAAACATTTGTGACTGCAATGGTGAAGTTCTTGCAGAGGCGATGTCCGCAGGTGCTCGGTAAAGGGCCCGAAGAACAGCTACCGAAGGCTGCGCAGCTGCCACCCGAGACGGTCACCACGATGCTGGCCTGCCTGCAACTCTGCGTGCCCAACGTAACGGCGGAACTACAAGAAGCCATTTACAGCGTCATAGCCAACTGCCAGACGCTCATCCTGAGCAAGACAAGACAAAACATCGCGGGTATAGCGCGGACACGGAACGCAGAGTACCCTCGAGTGATGCCCGGCGGCGGCATGGAAACGCCCTTCAATCCCGCGGCTGGTTTGAGCGGGCAGCTGTTCACTCCGCATGTTGATTCGATTGCCAGTTTAACACCTGGTGTAGCTAATTTGAGCTTGGGAGGACCAGGGAACACCGCTTTCGCGATGCCCGGAACTCTAGGGCCATTGGTGACGACCCCTGGCTCGCCTTCCCGATTGATGGGAGCCGGCCCCAACAGCCCCTTCGCTATGATGCCCTTACAACACAACACGAACGTTGCGAACATGGGGGCACTCGCTCGCATGGCGCCCGCGCCTGCGATGGACAAACCCAGGATTCCAGACCCTATACACTTCCCTGAAATGATGCACAACGTCTCGAAGGAGATCGAGGACGAAGCCAATGGATATTTCCAGCGGATCTACAACCATCCCCCGCATCCGACTCTGTCGATAGACGAAGTGCTCGACATGTTGAAGAAGTTCCAAGACTCGCCGAACAAGCGCGAGCGAGAAGTCTACTCGTGCATGCTACGCAATCTGTTCGAAGAATACAAATTCTTTCCGCAGTATCCGGACAAGGAATTGCATATAACCGCTCAGCTATTTGGCGGTATCATTGAGAAGGGTCTCGTTCCCAGCTACGTCTCGCTAGGTTTGGCTTTACGATTCGTACTTGACGCGTTGAGAAAGCCAGAGGGCTCTAAAATGTACTACTTCGGTATAGCGGCACTGGACCGCTTCAAGTCGCGGTTGAAAGACTACCACAAGTACTGCGAACATGTCCGTGCTATACCTCATTTTAGTGAATTCCCTCCACACCTAATTGAGTACATCGAATATGGACTACAGAGTCAAGAGCCACCCACGAAACCACAAGGACCCGTTCTACCCACAAGTTTGGCTGCTGTGCTGAACCAAACCAACGTAGTAACCGTCTCGGCGCCCTACAGGTAAATATGTGTGACTCTTTTGTATTAAGTCAGGTCATGTTATACTAGCTGGTCACGTTCAATACTTGTTAAACTGTTATGTCACAAATGCTAATACCTGTATTTGTTTTAGGGCCGTGGTCTGCGCACCGTCGTCGATCTCGGTAATCGCAAAGGTTACCAACTGCACTGCAGGCGGACTGGGCAGCCGACCTTCGATTGCTAACGCCACCAACATAGACACTCTTCTAACGGCCACAGACCGAGAAGAAAAGATCAATGCTCCACCTGAAGCTATCCAGGACAAATCAGCATTCATTTTCAATAACCTCAGCCAGTTGAATCTACAGACGAAATGTGAAGAACTCAAGGAAATAATTACCGAAGAATACTTCCCATGGCTCTCGCAGTATCTTGTCATGAAGAGAGCGTCCATCGAACTCAACTTCCACGCACTGTATTCCAATTTCCTTGACGTTCTTAAAATCCGCGACATAAACAGAATGGTCACTAAAGAGACTTACCGGAACATAAAAGTATTATTACGCTCCGATAAGGGCATTGCCAACTTTTCTGATCGATCGCTGTTGAAGAACCTGGGCCACTGGCTTGGCATGCTGACGCTGGCCCGCAACCAGCCCATCCTGCACGTCGACATCGACCTGAAGGCGCTGCTACTGGAGGCCTACCACAAGGGCCAGCAGGAACTGCTGTACGTCGTGCCCTTCGTCGCCAAGGTGCTCGAGTCCTGCGCCAAGAGCGTAGTCTTCAAGCCACCCAACCCCTGGACTATGGCACTGATGAACGTATTGGCTGAATTACACCAAGAGCCAGATTTAAAGCTGAACCTGAAGTTTGAAATTGAAGTGTTGTGTAAAAACCTAAGTTTAGACATTGCCGACCTCAAGCCGACCCTTTATTTGAAAGATCCGGAGAAACTGAGAACGATCGAGTTCCAGCTGTCGCAACCGAAGCCAAACAAGGATGCGTCGAGCTCGATGCAAGTGAGCCAGCCTATAGTGCCGGCGCCGCAGATGTTAATCCCGCACCCGGGCCCGCCGCCGCTGCTCCCAACCGAAGACATGGCCGCCGCGGCGCCCACGCCGACCGGGCTCGTCGGCACCGACCCGACCCTGATGGGAGTTTTGGGGTTGCCCGAACCCAGATTCAACTACCTCGACGTAAACGTTTCATCGACATCAGCTTTTGGGCAGAAGATTTGTTTCAACCCGCACATCATTCTGTTCCAAAACTACCCGCATCTGAAGCAGTTCGTGAAGCCTGCTATTGAGCGATCCATCCAGGAGTGGATTCATCCGGTCGTGGATAGGTCTATCAAGTATGCTCTTACGACTTGCGAGCAGATCATTCGTAAGGACTTCGCGCTTGACCCCGACGAGGTCCGGATGCGCACGTGTGCACACCACATGATGAGGAATCTGACAGCCGGTATGGCAATGATTACGTGCCGGGAGCAGATTATTAGCACCATCAGCACCAACCTCAAGGCCGCGTTCTTGACGGCCTTGATGCCTGCCACCCCACAGCAGGTAAGCACATCTCTTTTTCTGTGACTTTTATTATTTTATTATAACAAGCTTTTATTTACTTTCACATGTCTGGTGTAGGCAAATCTTGCAACTTAAAATTGACCCATTTCCCGGTTTCCAATTGAGCTGAAATTTTGCATGGATACGTAAGTCGGATGACAATGCAATATTATGATGACATGGAGCTGATCTGATGATGGAGCTGGATGGTAGCCATAGGAGCTCTGCAATAAAATGACACGTGCCTTTTGAGTTTGAACTCGTTTTATTCTTTTTAGCGCATTAAAAGCTTGTTTGGAAAAATATATTTTTTCCATTATTAAAATTTATTTGAATGAAATCTATCGTAGTCTCTACTATTATATGTCATTAATCGAAATTACTATCAACAGGAGATCGTTGAAAGCGCCGCTGCAGTTCTAGCGACTGAGAACATGGAGCTCGCGTGCGCTTTCATCCAGAAGACTGCAGTTGAAAAGGCGCTGCCGGAGCTCGACAAACGACTGCTGAACGACTATGAGATGAGGAAGATTGCCCGCCAGGAGGGACGGCGGTACTACGACCCGATCGTCTTGGCGTACCAGACCGAAAGGATCCCGGAGAGAGTGCGACTCCGCGTTAGCGGGCCCAGTGACCTGCAGATAGCGGTCTACGAGGAATTCGCGTGCAATATCCCGGGGTTCATGCCTGTGAGGGACGCTGGCATGTTCATCCCGAAGCCCTCGGCCCAGGACCAGCTGCCCCAACTGGCCTTCAGCCAGACAATGAACCCGACGCAAGTTTACGGCGCCGATGAGATGAGCGCGCTGATTTCGGCCGCGGAGGTGTTCCTGGCCAACTCTATGGCGATGGCGTCGATGGCCGCGCAGACGGCGAATATGCACTCGCTTCTGGAATGCCTGTTCATGGCGAGGCGGAACCGCGATATTGTGTCTGGATGTGCTCTACTGCAAAAGGTAAGGCTCGTTTAGTTGTTGCTACATTGACTTCGTCTTCGTTTCAGCCAAATGACGTCCACTGCTGGACAAAGGCTTCCCCCAAGGTTTTCCACAATGAACGGTCCTGCGCTGCCCGCATCCAGGCTCTTCCCGCGACCTTTACCAGATCGTCGGTCCACCTAGTAGGAGGCCTGCCCACGCTACGTCTTCCAGCCCGTGGTCGCCACTCGAGAACTTTCCTGCCCCAACGGCCATCGTCTCTACGAGCTATGTGCCCCGCCCACTGCCACTTGATTTTAGCAATTCTGCGAGCTATGTCGCAACATTGACTAATATTACGTAATTTTATCACCAGTTATGATGGGTTTTCGTTGCATCTGGACTCTAAACATTATTTGCTTACCCCACTATTCATTGTGTCGATCAAACTATTGTCAATTCTTGACAAATACAGTGGAGATAAACCCTCTGCACTCCTGATTCAACTAATCCATATACCAGTACCAAGACTACTAACCCCCATGCTACTTGAGCTATCCGTGGTTTCGGGGCCTGATAAACCTGTAACAAGGTATTAAGTAGCTCGGCACCGATCTCACACATTATGTATAAATAAATATTATAAACCACCAAACCCTTCACAGGCCGTGGAAGGTCTACTAGACAGCCACATCGTGTCGGTCGCGCAAGGCGGCAGCGCGGAACACGTGGAGATGATGACGCGTTATCGCGACATCCACTTACGAGTGCTGAAGTTGTTAGAAGACGGCCGCGTGTACGGACACGTGTGGACCACCAAACAAATTACGTACTGCCTCACTGAGTGCCGCGAGGAGCTCAGATACAACATCGAAGCGGTTGACTGTTTAGTCAGGAACCACCTGATCAACCTGCCACAGGTAAGAAGCTATATTTTGATCATTTTCAGGTCAAATTGTTTAGGGATACAGGTAGACCTCATGGTCTACATACAACATGACGTTACATTCATATGTAACGTCATGTTTCGTTATTTTAGCATTTCAAATTTTTTTTAAATTAAAAGACAATGCCGGAAATTGGCGTCTTTTTTTTTCGCGCGGCCATCGACCAAACCTTGGTTTTTGATTACAAAATAGTGTAATAAACCAAACTTACTATGACATGTATACCTCTAAACTCAGTCTGAAATGAGTTACGAGCATCAGAAGTTTGATGATTTTCATACTAGATTTGCTGTTTGCGCGCAAGTTTTGTAAGAAATTGCAACAAAATAATGACATTGTATGTGTAAANTTATCAAAAAATACTCTACACGTATTTTTCACTTTTTCAAACTAATGAAAATTTAAAGAGATAAAGCGCCCCAAAGTTCATAAGAAGAGGCCCGTGACGTCAACGCTTGCTTAAAAATGCCGCAAGTTGTGACGTCGTGCGCAACTTCAACGCACCATAACTATGTAATTATTTGTTAGATTGACAAATAAAAATATACGTGTCCAATATTTTTTGATATTAAACATTACGGACTAAAAAAATTTTTTTAGGCAACTAGCCTATTGAAGGAGTTGCAGTGATGTGAACGACAGCTGCAGAATATCCTATAACTGTAGATACAAGAAGCACCAACATGTAATTTGTACAGTGAACACAAAATCAGGGGATATTTTCTTGTACAGTACGACATCGCGATGGCCCACCTTATGGATAACGGGAACAACTACATGGCAGTCGCGTTCGGGATGCAACTGGTCCAGCTGTACCTGGTCGACGACCGGAACAACGTGTTTGCGAACGAATCCGACCTGTACCACATCACAGAGACGTTGTACAGGATCATGTCTCACTCGCGTCAGGCGCCCCCAGAGGGTCTCGGCGCCCTGATTGAGATGCTCAGGGTCCACCAAGACCCCAGCGCGTTTTTGGGCGAACGATCGCCTATGGGACCCACAGCTCACATTCATTCGGGAATCCTGCAAGTACGGGTGAGTTCATATACACTGTTGTGATTTGGTCAACACTTGTTGACAAGCTCACTATTGCCATAAAATCAGTGTGGTAATTGGACGTGTGATTATTTCACTGTCACTAACCATTTTCAACATTCAGTTGTACTTACTCCATTTGGTCTTAGCGTATGAGCTGCCATGCTCATGTTGGACTGTTTTAGTCGAATTAAGATTTTAAAACGAGTCGTCCTTTCACCCTAAAGATCAGCATTTGCAAGTGATTAGACTGCTACAAACTTGATGCAATCGCATACTCTGATTTAGTATCACTTAAAAGTTACTATCCGAAAACTTATACCTACCGAAACCGTTACTCTGTTTTGAGCAACTAGGGCTCTGACAACACTTACTGAAGCTTCTTGGGGCTCAGTGATTTCAGGTTTCAATTTGATCAAAAGTAAGTAAAAATAAATTCTTTATGTCTCACAGGCGCGCGATTACGACGACCCGCCTGGCCTCCAAGAGAAAACGGAGAATCTGCTTCGCGAGTGGCGTAACGTACTACTCAGCCCTCTCACTGAGATCGAGATTGCACAGAACTTCAACATCTACGTGCACCGTATGAATATGAACGGAATTCTCAAATCAGACGATATGATCACGCGCTTCTTCAGGATCGCTACACAAATGTGCATCGAGAATGTGTACACGATACTGACAGAGGAGCGCACGAATCCGCCGACCAGCCCGGTGAAACGCGACAAGTATTACACAATGTGCGACTCGTTCATGAAACTGGTGACTCTCCTCATCAAGAACACCTCTGAGAGCGGCAATCCTACGCCGAAGCTCAATTTACTGAACAAGGTAAGCTATTCGTCTGGTTCAGACCAGATCACCTCTAGAAACTAATGCTGTAGGCCCAAGATGCGCGCCGTGATAAGCGGTTCATCAACAGCCCTTTACAGTCCACTGCTGGACTATGAGCCTCCTCCACTAAAGTGGAGGGTTTTGCCATAATCTCCACGCTTGGCAGGTGGGTTGGAGATCGCAGTTTAAAAGATTGATATTTTTCAGAGAGCGCTGCTGCCCATTCTCTGTTTGATGTGTAGTCCCTAAGTCGCCTCTTACGACACCCGCGGGAAGAGTAGGGGTTGGTGACAAATGTATTCTACTCTGCCGTCACCACACGGTTTATACGTTACGGATAAGCGGTTATCACGCCGTTTTATCGATTTTGCCCATACATTTTGCCGTCGATAAAAGTTATCACGGCGCGCATCTTAGGCCTACTGAGCAGATCTTCCCTTGTCATAGTCATGCCACCTAGAAGTTTATAGTTTGAGTTACTTAATGGCTTATTTTATTCCTATGCTCTGCGACAACATTTTTAATGCTAATTGGTATTACTTATCAGTTATATTGTAGTCAATTTAAGTGTGCATATTTATATTTGTGACTATAACCAGGTTCTCTTATAAAGTGTAGTGTCATCAAGACACTTGATGCCTTTTCTCATACAAATGTGTTTGGCAACAGATCCTCGGAATCATCGCTGGCTGCTTGTTGCAAGACCACGAAGAACATGGCAACAACTTCCAGCAATTGCCTTACCACAGACTTCTCCTCATCCTGTTCCTTGATATGAATATGGCTGAACCAGTTCTCGAATCTATGAACTACCAGGTAAGGATTATTTTAGTTTATTTTTAATTTACAAATTAGTTCTCTTTGTTAAAAAAAAATGTAGTAAGTTCTTTTTAAAGGTGTTATTAGAACCAGTATTAACTGCCCAACCTGTATAGTTAAAATAAGCTACGTAATAGTTATAATTCCGAAATGAAATCTTCAGCAATCTTTCATGAATGTTGCTTTGTCTCGCCCTCAAGCTTCATGGCACAAATAATTCTAACCATAAAAGTTATAGTAATTTAAGTTGATTTTTGTTTAGCTCTAGTCTTACAATCATGGCCATAATGTAGCAAAATAACCATCAAGATGTTCCAAAACCTTTACGATTACGTACTTTAAGTTATCAATTAGGCTACAGACATCAAGGCAGACACTCTGGGACATTATCATGTTGTACTAAGGCTGGATTCGACCAAACAAGAGTAAATATTATCTCAGAATAAACTTGTCATCTTGAAATATTTCCCATACTGAAACTGTCAATGTGCCAGTTATACCAGGAGTTATTCTCGGATAAAAGTTGGTCGAATCGGGCCTTAGAGCTACATTACCCCAAAAATGTACAGCCTGACTGTCATATGAACATTTGCGCAGGTTCTAACAGCATTTTGCCATACACTGCGCATCATCCGACCGAGTGTCGCGCCCGGCTTCTGCTACGCCTGGCTGGAACTGACGGCCCACCGCGCCTTCATCAACCGGGTTCTGGCCGTGACGCCGCAGCAAAAGGTCTATCACAATATTTGTGTAACTATCTTTGCATATCTACATTTTACTGTAGAATGAACCCTCCCTCTGCTTCGGTCCGCAAGTAGATGTCGTATTGATCTATAGTCCGGTTGGTTTTAAGTACAGGTTTGTAAAACATCTTATCCAAGACAAATTCATTAAAATGATAACTAATTTCTGTGTGAAATAGACTCCTAGAGTGAATTGTTTCACAAACCTCGTAGTTGCCATTCATCATATCCATCTATTTTAATTAGCTCAGCAATCTGAACTTTAGATCAATGGATTAGTTTCACATTTTTTCGATTACAATACCAATGTGACTAAATTAAAGATACCATAGAGATACAAATTTAAATTTGTATTTTCTTGACATCTAATTGTAAAATGTAATCGAAGTATTCGGGGGAGACTGGTCATGGCCTATACGGTCTGGTTCGGAGAGTTACCAGTAAGGGTAAGTATATCATTTTCATACTCAAACAACCACGCCTTCGCGAAGATGGACAGCAATGGTACCCCTTCCAGTAAAGGTCTGTTTAGTTTCATTTTATTGTTGTTAATCTATAGAAACTAATGACCGTAATTGACGTATTAGAAAAGACAGAAATGCAGTCCTTATTAGCTAGCATTTCTTTGATTATAATTAGTGTATTCGATATGACTGATATATCTGTTTCTATATCACAAGAAGTGAAATTAATATCTTTAGTTACCCAAAATTCATTTTTCCTATCATAGTAATGATACATTTAAATTACTAAAATAACCGTTACAGGCCTCCGTATATTAACATCCGTTCGTTTACAGGGCTGGGGCATGTACTCTACGTTGCTCATCGACCTATTCAAATTCCTCGATCCGTTCCTACGGAACACGGAACTGGCGGGTCCCGTCATGATGCTGTACAAGGGAACCCTAAAGGTCCTCCTTGTACTGCTGCACGACTTCCCGGAGTTCCTGTGCGACTACCACTACGGTTTCTGCGACGAGATTCCGCCGAATTGCATTCAAATGAGGAACTTGATTCTGTCCGCGTTCCCAAGGAACATGCGGCTGCCCGATCCTTTCACTCCTAACCTGAAGGTGGACCTTTTGGCGGAGATCACGCTGCCGCCGCGTGCGGTCATCAACTACTCCACCATCATACCTTCGACGCAGTTCAAGAAGGATCTGGACGCGTACCTGAAGGCTCGGGCGCCGGTCACGTTCTTGTCAGAGCTGAGAAGCAATATGCAGGTAAGATCGAGTACTATGTCAAATTATTACAAACAAGCTTTCCGCCCGCGTGGAATTTTGTCTGTCACAGAAAAACTATCGCGCACATCCCTGTTTCAAAAACCGGGATAAAAACTATCCTATGTCCTTTCCCGGGACTCACTATCTCTATACCAAATTTCATCATTTCAATTTAAGCATGAAAGTGAGACAGACAGACAGAGTTACTTTCGCATTTATAATATTAGTATATATTGTCACTTAGTACGCAATAAAGATTTTGAATTTGAACTATGTTAGTTGTACCCTTCAATCTTTTGTAGAGATGCTAATCTTAACCAATGCGAAGCTGAAGAGGTAATTAATTTGCAATCTTTGTTACGCCCAATCTTGTGGGTCGACATCTTGTGTCGGCTTTAACATTGCGCCACAGAATAAGTAATAATACAGGTACAGAAGGATTACTCCGCAAGACGATTTAAATAAATGCGAGTCTTGCTGCGACGCGATACAGTGGAATTCAGCTCGCACAGCACTACGTACCTACAATTTTATTCACCTACAAGTTTTGTCTCTTTCTATCGCGTGCCTCTGAACTCTTCTTACGCTGTTAGGGTTGCTGTCTAGTGAAAAAAATAATTAATCTACTTACATACATACGTGTCATGAGGTACGTACCTCATGACACGTATGTATGTAAGTACGCATTCATTATGGAAAACCTTGGGAGAGGCCTTTGTCCAGCAGTGGACGTCATTTGGCTGAAACGAACGAACGCATTCTGAGCAGTAGTCATGGTAGGTTAGGTTCCTATACTATATCTACTAAGAATTATTGATTACCTACATGGCCAACATACCTTTCAGCATAATATTATTTGGGAAGCGAAAAAAAAAGATAAATCCGGTAGATTTCTTTTCGGATTTAAACACCCGAACGCCGCACAAACAATATTTCTTTCTCTTTATGTCCATTTTTAAATAATACTTCGATCATAGAATTAGGTACTACAACGCACGCCAGCGTCCTGACGGGCGCGCGCGAGACACTCGACTGATAATTATCGGATGTACCGCGCGGAGTGAGCCAGGCCTGATTGCGCTACATTTTTGTGTCGACATCTCAACCCTTATGATGGTGGGTCATATCTTTCGCTAGTGTCTGCTTTAACATCATGCAAAGCAAGGTCATGGCACATTATGTTTTAGAACCAGCAGTGAGGTTAACCTGAATTATAGGAGTGTGAAGTTTAATATCGACTAATCACTTCTGTTGTTTTAGCTCACATCGTCCCTCGCATGACTAACTATCCTATCTCAGTTTTGCCACTTTATCAAAACCACGGGTTTTCAGTTAGGCCATTTCAAATTTAGTTTCTGTTTATACTTTACGGACCTCGTGGGAGGAAAAATGGGTACATACAGATACGTGTGTTAGAGAAAATCGTAGACAATGGAAGCAGGAAAAAATTTGTAGTCCGTTAGGACAGTTATCAAATCGCCAAAAGACTGAGATAGGATAACCCACCACCACCAATGGTTGTTCCAGCCTCACGGCGTACGAACCGAATCTCGGGAGAGCGCGCGGGTAGTTGACTCTGGGCTCTTTTCCCCAGGCGCGGCGCTTTGCTTGACTCCCTACAAATTTATCTGATCCATGTCCATTGTCCAATAATAGTCAATTCTCCCCCTTCTGGGGCTTGACCAGTGTTGCCAACAGCTACCAAAGGCTCGTAGCAGAATTTAACAGAAAGTTGCTAGATTGAGTATTTTTTTCTCCCTAAAAAGTAGCTAGAAGTAGCTAAATTCCGAAGTAAATAAAATACTAAAGAAATAAAACACTGCAGTTAATAAATAAGCTATAAACTTTAACCAACTTAACTTTAATACTGTGACTACTTAATTAACAAATAAAAGAAGACAATATTTTGATAACCTACCGAATATTATAATTATCTAATTATGTACGAGAAGAAGATGTAGAAGGTTCAGCTGCACATGATTTGGATTTTTTTTTCCATAGTTCCCATTTTGTCAAGTAGGTACGAATTTAGGAAAAACGTAATTGTGACAGCACTGGCCGCTTTTCCTGAGCGAATCTTTTATGCATAAAATTGAATTCAGAGTTATTAAACTCATTCTATTCCTCTGTTTATTTTTTATTAAATTCATTTGGGAGAACAATCTTTCTACCTCAGCATTTGAATGCGGAAGTAAAAGACATGCTATAGCGAGTTCACTTATGTCTTCAAATACTTTGTAAAAATATATCATAATCAATAGTTGCTAGAAAAAGTAGCTAAAAAGTTTAGCTACAAATTAAAAAAAAATTGTAGCTGCCTGACATCAAAAAGTTGCTAAATCTAGCTATAAAGTAGCTAAGTTGGCAACACTGGGCTTGACACCACAAATACGGTACTTCGCGTTGGGCTGCTATCGTTGATAAATTTCATCACTTCTTCTCATAACTGTTAAATTTATCAACTGAGATAGGATAGTTGGTCATGCGAGGGACGACATAATACCATGTTTGCTATCGACACCTCACCTCTTATTATTCGCAGGTGTTGAACGAGCCCGGCCGCCGCTACAACAGCCAGCTAATGAACGCTGTGGTGGTGTACGTCGGAACGCAAGCGATCGCGCACATCCGCGCGAAGGGTCAGACGCCCAACATGTCGACCATCGCGCATTCCGCGCACATGGACATATTCCAAAATTTCACGGTCGACTTCGACTATGAGGGAAGGTGAGTTGGCTCTGATGGCTCAGTTCTTTACAGTTAAATGACGTCCACAGCTATAGTCTGGTCCGTGAGCACGTAGAATTTTGTCAATCAAAATCAAAATCAAAAAATATTTATTCAGTTTAGACCACAAGTGGCACTTATGAACGTCAATAGAAAATAATAAAAAAAGAAAAAGGTAGCCCTTATGGGGCACTTTACATGTCTCCTTATCTTTTGGGCCCTACCAGCGCTTCGAGACAAACATATGGCAAGTGCTGAGAAGAAACGCTGGAACAAACTCATTGACCCCTAGCTACCCATCCTTATCGCTCGCACGTAATTATATTGCTGTCGCGACTGTGCGACGGGCGCCCGCAGTGAGTGTGCGAGCGCGAAAGCAATATAATTACGCACGAGCGATAAGGATGGGTAGCTTGGGGGTCATTGGACAAAATTCTACGTGCTCACAGATCAGACTATAGACATAAAGGTTACTAAACCTTTTGTTTGTCACCTGTCATACATTTTCAACGGAGGGAAGTCGAATCTAAACTTCGAACTCCTCTTATTTTCTTCGGATTCATTTCGTTGCGGGTCCAATGACAGTTTAACTTTCCCCCGGGACAAACTTGACCTTCACTGGTAGGGTTTTTATTGGCGGTCAAGCTGTAGATCCTGGCTACACAGGAGTTGCAGTGGCGGGAAGGAGAGGTGGGAATAGTCCCATCCACAGCTAGACGCAGGCCTCTCTAAAGGACTTCCACAACGACTGGTTCTGCGCTGCCCGGATCCAGGTGTTTTCCGCGACTATCACCAGATTCGGTCCACCTAGTAAGAGGCCTAAAGTATAAAAACGTAATGGTAGACGTAATTTAAGCAAATCTCCACTCGGTAGACCGATGACCTAGTGAAGATCGCAGGGAAAGCACCAGACCTTACACACACAGATACTCTTGCTTGCAACGTAATCTGCGTTAGTGTTTTGTTGTTTTAGTGTTGTGTGTTTTGTTTTTCAGCGTATGAGATGTGTATTAAAGTAAAATTATTCGAGGCTTAGTATTTTCCACAATCTAGCTGAAACTCTTAGGCTGGGTTGCACCATCTTACTTTAACTTTGACAAACGTCAAAAATCTGTCAAACTCCATACAAAAAACACGGGTTATCGTCATGACTTACTTGACTTATGGTCCTATGTCCCCTAGATGGGGCAGAGGGCGTCCACAACAGTCCTCCATCGGTTATCGTCATAGTTACGGTCAAAGTCAGGTGGTGCAACTCAGCCTTAGTTTGTTTATAATAAAACCAGTATAACTTACAAAACAAACCTTAATCTCCGCAGATATCTATTCTTGAACGCGATCGCGAACCAGCTGCGCTACCCGAACAGCCACACGCACTATTTCTCCTGCTGCCTCCTGTACTTGTTCGCGGAGGCCAACTCGGAAGCGGTCCAGGAACAGATTACCAGGATGCTGCTTGAAAGGCTCATCGTCAACCGGCCCCACCCCTGGGGACTTCTCATCACATTCATCGAACTCATCAAGAACCCAATCTACAAGTTCTGGACTCATGAGTTCGTACACTGCGCCCCCGAGATCGAAAAGTAAGTTTTTTTTAACATCATATTGTCATTGTACATCATTTGTGTATAAAATTAGTATAATCTGTCTTATTCAGGCTTGCCTTAGTTAGGTCTACGAGTGTCACTAATCTTAGCTAAATACCGTCGATTCTAAATCTGTTTTAGTGTTGTAGATCATGTTTTCCAATGATAGTAGCAAACTATATTCATAGAATTAGATTATGAATCCACAATTCACTATACCTACTACACTGTATATTTTTTACACATTTTAATTTGATAGGCAAGTGTGATTATTACTTGACCTTTTTCACATCCATCACTGAGATCAATCTTCATTTTGTTGATTTGTGAAATTTTCAGTGAAATAAAAGTAATTATGATGGAAGTGTTCCATTTCATAAAATATGGGTATGGATAGAATAAAAGGAAAGGTTTTAAAATTCTGATTGTAGAATATTTATTTTTAGACAGGTTATTATCAGTTATAATTATTTTTAAATATTGCCACGCAATGCATGGCTTGCCTTGTGAAACTATGTAAAAATACGGTGGGGTCAAACAGGGAATTCATTTTCATAAACGGGCACTAACCGTTAACGTAACCTAACCTAACCGTTTCACTATCTCTCTGTATATATCTGAGCAGATATTTGCAAGGTAACATTTAGCTGCTTATGTTAGCATAAATGTTAAATTAGTATAATCACAGCAGCTCAAATGGCTTACTTATAAAGCACCGCACAGCTATACTTCATGCCGAAAAGACAATACAACAATCTTATTAGTTTTGTTTGCACAATTTATCGAAGTAGGATTTCCAATTTTTATTACGAGCGTAATTCTCAATTGCTACATTATAATAATTTGTATATTCAGAAGAATGTCTCTAAATGCTTTTTGATGACTTATTTTTTAAACAGGCAACTCATTACAGATTACATTTACATAAACTAGTATGTTATTGAGTATTACAACCTGGTAGATGAGAGTAATTAGTAATTTGCCAATACGTACATATTTTGTTGTACATAATTAGGTCCCAATCACAAAAGCGTTGTCAGGTGTTCTCGATTCTAATCGCGTGACGAGTGCGTAAGTTGCGATGACATAAATGTAACGATTACAAGCTGCAAACGTATCTGTCAAACGGTTTAAAACTCTCGATACTAGTCAAACGCTCTTATGATTCGGGAACTAAACCTTATCACGAGGGGCAAAAGACAGATTGTGGGTTATACACTAGAGATACTAAAGAACATCTTTTTTTCTTCCATTTATTCTACCTCATCCAGGAAGATGGAGACGCTGTATGTACACGTCCAAATTAATTACCTATCTGTTTCTAATTTCCAAAGGGCCTGCGCGCACGAGCGATTAAACGCATAATTCTTGAGCCCAAGTCATTTTAAGGAAAGCCTATTTTAGAACAACTAATTCTCAACTTATCACAATATTCTGAACAATCGATGTAATTTATTATTACGATAACAAAAGAAACTCTCTTGACAACAGGCCCTTGACTTCAAATTAAATGTCAAGACGAAGCCTTAAAACCATTGTTTGAGTCAGGTTAAATGAACTGCTTTGTGATTTAAAATTTGTAGAAAGGCATGCTTGTACTTTGAAATAGAGTAGCATAAATTGATTCCCAAGTGTGCACTGAAATAATATTTTATAATGTTTTCCTATCAGTGCGCACTATTACACTAATCTAGTTCTAAAATGGAATGATCAGACAAGCTTTTCGAATCGCAGCCGTCTTGCGACGGCTCAGACGCTCGTGTGTACAGGACCCTATCCCTCGCATGTGAGAACTATAGCGAAACTTACCTCGTTATCTCTGAACAGATTAAAGTGTTGTAAAGGGTATAGTTACGTTTGCAAGGTTAGTACGCATCCAACGAATGTCCGTGTAACTAGACGATGGAAGTTCCATGACTACAGAATTATAAATATGACAGCCGGCAACTGACGAAGGCGTAGTCTTTGTCATTATTTGCATAACGACAACATACTTATTTTTAGAGCGAAGCGATTGCCAACAATCAGTGTTTTGTCAAGAGCCGGGCTGCGTGTAAAAATATAATATTAAATTATGCTTACGGACCACAGACTTTAATCTGGCGACTGGTAAGGTCACGAAAAGTGCCTAGTCAGTCAGCATATAAATTGTATGTTAAATGTAACTGACCGAAATTGATCCGAAATATATTAGTTCACATTTAAAACTTATCACCACCTTCATCTGTCAAAAAATATTGCGCATCTTAGCGGTTGATTGCTGCGTCAAATCAGATGTCGACTGCTGTAAACATGACGTCATTTCGTACACAATCCGCGCAGCTTATGAATGGATTGAACACAGCAACTTCTAATGTCAGCTCTTACTTTCAACGTATCGAGAGAGCAAGACCTGAACACTGAACACAGTCGTTGCTATTTATCATACCATTCTTCATAAGCACGGATTGTTGTACGATTATTTGACCCATTTAAACGTTAGGAATAAATGTCGTTCGTAAAGCAACCCTAATTTTGAGCTTATGTCTTCCCTGTCACCCCGAAAATTACTTTTGGTGTCACCTCACATTCTGTAAGCCATTCGGCATGTCTCCGTGTTAATTTGATGTTACCACACTGGTGCTTTACGTTTTCATTTGATAAAAAGCCATAGTAGTACAACGTAAAGTTCAATTTGTGATTTCTAAAGCCAGTGTCTTAGGATTGAGCAAAGCATCAGTGTTTTATGTTGTGAAGATTAGCCAGACTGACACAGAACGAAGTATCAAATTACAAAAAAAGGCGGACAGAGCTGACAAATTGGAAATTAGGGCCTAAAATTGCTTTTATAAAGGTGAGTATAGACCAGACCATTTCTATGTAATGTAAAGTTCGTAAAAATAGTACAATACAGGTAAAATATACGCCGCGACGTTTGGTTCGTGAAGGGGGATACACTAGAACATATCATAGAGCGGCTCGTTGTTCTGTTACAAGTAAATGCTCTAGTCACTAGTCTATACTCACCTCAAGGTGTATCATGATACCGCAACGTTCAACTCAGTCTGGCTAAGATATAACTACCGTTGGAACCGAGCGACCTTGCAAACGCTACCACACCCATCTATGTCTGTCTTTGATTCCTGATTAGGTTTTTATCAATCTGCCTGATGTCTTCTTGTTTTGTTTGTAACTGGTACGAAATGTGATTTCATTCCAAAATTATATAAATTATCTATTCGGGTCTTTTCAAAGCGAGAGTGAATAGGCACTTACAAGGCAGATATATACCATCCTAGACTGCATCTTGATTAACACCAGGTGCAATTGCGGTCAAAAATCAAGGCTGGTTGTCAAGTGTGCCATCGCTGCTATAACAAACTATAAAATAACTCCAGCCTAATGCATTTACACCACTGCTTTACCATTGTTCATTTTGATCAAAAGCGCATATAACATGTATGTTATGCCCATACCAGACAAAAAAGAATTGTATCTATTTCCTTAGAGGCTGTCTGACTGGTCCACAACCAGAAGAAAAGATGAGGTGAAGCAAACCGCTACTTCGTGTAACTGAAATAATTGGGTATTTGACACCATTCGCCAATAATTCTAAACCACAACTTTTTAAAAAAGACACTTGTTTCTGATCTTAAAAACTTAATTAATTTTTAATTACCTGTAAATTACGATTTTTGGTTGAATTATAATTATTGAAAAAAGTAGTTTCATTGAGTTGATAAAATTGTGACGTCACATGCTAGTATTGCCGTACAAAGTCTATGGGAGAGTGTCGTTTTGACAGTTTTAAAAAGTACGTCAATTGATTGGTGGTGTCAAATACCCTATTCAGTGTAATATTACTGATATACCTGCAGTCCTGCATACAATTATAAAGTACTTCTCGCCTGTATTTCAACTGGAATGAGGTCTCATTCGTCCGAAAGCGTCGTCTAGATAGATTGATGATGCCAACAGGAGTCGCCCTCACAGCACGGCAGCTAACGTGTTAACTGTTTTCAGGCTGTTCGCGTCGGTAGCGCGCTCCTGCATCGTTGAGAAGTCCGCGTCGGGAGGGGGAGAAAGAGATATATCCGAGTAGCGTCTTGCCAATTGGGAGCTTCTTCGACAAAAGCACCATGTATTTTATAGCATTGTCGAAAAAGGTCTGTTCGTAACATACTATTCTCTCCCATAGCTTAGCGATCAGGTGGTGGGAACTACGATGTTTCGCGTGTTAGTTGTTTGTCCTCTTTCTTTTAAAGTGCCTTCCACCTTTCATCCTATATCCTACTAATCTATCCATATTTAAGCCGCCTTTAATTTTGGTTTTTTATAGGTATCCTTCTTTATTTTTCACACCTTTTTTGGAACAATACAGTCCATGTCATTTTTGTTCTTTGATATGCGATTTAGAATACTATCTTTGATGTAGTGAATGTGTGCAAATAGTTGGCACATTGCTACAAGTAAAGATTAAAATAGTACATTGCAATCTTATTGCCTATGCTTGTTGGAAAAAAAGTAAATGGAATATCAGAAGTTGTTAATCACATGATCATGCCATTTCGCATTTTGGTTTTTCCATTTTTGCCTCTGCTTCTGCTCTAACAATTTTGGTGCTATGGTTCTTGTGTAAAGTCGAACATATTGCGCCAAAAACTAACTTTTCACTCTTCATGCTTTCAACTTATGCCTAGCGGAAAACTAACTTAAGTATATTTGTATATACTTAAGTTAGACAAGGTTGTCCTTGTCTTGTGAAATTGTAATGTACAATTCTTGTTTCCTTTTTGTTGTACATTTTCACATCGCGTTTCATATTAGCTGCGCGTAAGATGACACGGACTGTATACTTAACTAAAAACCGTTTATTAACAATTTGTTTCCCCGCAGGCTTCCAATACCACGCGCAAATCTGCATTTGCGCCAACGAGCCGGAGTCGGAGCCCGAACCCCAGCCTTCCACGTCGGGGCTGCCCAAGCCTCTGAACTGGAAGAAGCTGTTCGCAAACAAGTCGTAAAGTGGTTCCCTCTAGGCACGGTGCCGCGCGCCGACCGCGCGGACACTTTACCTCTACCTTACAGTGACAAGACTAGTGAAACTTACGACGTAAACCCCTCGCATATGTGACGCCTCCACGCACCAAGATAACGACTTTCCGCTGTGACGTAACGAGGCGTCGCGTGTACGACGACCACAACTGAATAACTTATAGTGATATACGTACTCTTGCGCACCTATATTGATCGTGTTTAATCATATTTATAAATCGATGTAGTCTGTCCGAGTAAGATGGCCGCGTACGGCAGCGACAATGCGATCTGAATTATGTTGAATCACTACGTGTACTTTTTAGCTCTGCAACCTTGCGATTGATGATTGCTCGGTGCCGGTCGCGGGTCAGATAAGCTGCATTTTAATTTGACCCCCGGCCGGTGTCGTTAGTATTTTAACCATATGGTATTACACTAAGTGATAGACGCACAGCGGGGCCATAATGCATTTGCGATGAATGATCGTAAGCCTTGTATAATATCCGTATGCGTTTCGAGACGCGTTCCTTGACGCGGTCGGTCGCTTTGGTGTTGACCAGAGCGATCGACCAAGCCGCCGGCACTCGTACCTGCTGCGCAAACGTTATGTTTATGATTCCTAACTTCCTATTAAGTTTAATAATGAATACGAGGTAATAACAACGTTAAGTTTTTGCGAGTTTGAGGTCCTCCGCTACACAGCGGATGCCCTGATTTGAATGTTGCAAGGAGTCGTGTTTGTGTGCGGCAGGTATTCCGATTCTTAAGGCAGCAGTAACTTGTATTAATCTCTGCCGTTACTAGTTTAAGCATTCTTAATTGAAATTCATTAAGGTAAAATTATATAAATCTTTTCACTTGACAATAATATAACATCTCAGACATTGGTATGCTCAAATTTATTGTAATGGAACTGTCGGATCGGCATTCGAGGTTTGTTCGTAAGATTTTGAAAGACATTGACATGGTGCTTGTGAGTGTAATTTATTAATTGTGAATGGGCTGGGTGCCAGCATACGGCCCCGCGCGTCTCCGTTCGACTGACTACCCGCGGCATCTATAGCGTATGGGGCTAGGTTCAAGTCTACTACTGTAACTAAATGTCTCTAGTGTTTATAAAACTCGTTTACGTGGACTCTGGTAAAGCCACTAGTTGTTAATGTTTAGTAATTTGTAATATTATTAGTAACTATGTTTGGAATAATAATCTAATATTAAGTTTTGAAATGCAATGCATATTGCTGTGTAGTTTTCTAGATGTGATTTTTCGAATGTAATTTAGGAAGGTTTAGTGTTAATCTCTATGCTATAAAAGTTTGTCATTAAGCCATGTAATCCCATTTTCTAAACAATTGTGTTGTAATAAAAATATTTTTCCATCAATTTGTTGTTTTTGTCATTACTTTTCGTTTACTCACACCTTAACTCCATTGACACATTGTCTGTTCCATAGTAAAATCGGGCCCTCGCCCAAACTCACACGCTAACCTACATGTTAAGGCTTTTTCATAGAACATGAGTCATTTTCAGTAAACTAGGTACTAAAATTCCAGAAAATTCCAGAGCACAATAAAGCATCGAGTAAAACCTTTAATAAATAATTGGTTAAATTATGTTTATTTCTAATAAATTAGTAAGTTATAGCCTGACCAGGAACATAAAAACCCTGGCATAGAGGCGCTTCAATTGCATTTGATAGTGCAACACTGGGTACAGTCGTACCTGTATTAAATTAATAGGCTAACTTTATGTATCAGGATTCAGGATTATAGGCTAATTTAATATTTTTATAAATTAACAAAAACATATTATATTATAGGTAAACTGGTTTAAATAAATTAAATGAAACCATCAATCGAGCAAGTAGGATTTTATTATTATTCATCAATAATCAAATTCTGAACTTGAATATTCAACTACAATGTCTGCTCATGAACGCTTCAAACTCGGTACTTCTTTCCCAATTCCATAAAATTCAATACTTACAAAGTGACAAAAAACTTTAAAATAGGTAGTTGAAACAAACCACAGCTAATTTTCATAGTTGACTGTACTATACGATAAACATGTCAGTCAATTTGACAACCTTTGTCGGAAACATTATTCAATGAAAATATTGTCCGAACCCATAGTATTTCTCTTCGACAAATACTTTAACACATTGTGAACCACTTTTCTTTCACGACTATAAAAAGATTTTAGCAATTTAATTCACAAAATCAATTGCGCACATTTAAAATAAAGTTTGTTTACACTTTGACAGCAATAGACTGACATGCAAGGTGACATGTCAATAAAGTTTTCAGTTACTGTTGCCATTAAAAGAAATTAGTACCATTAATTTTCCGCAACATGGCGAGGGTTTTTATGTTCCTGGTCAGGCTATAACTGCCATTTTATTTTGTACGAAGAAAAAACGTGCGATTATAAAAAAATGGATATTATGTCATGTCTTAAAAACAATTGACAATCTTTGTGTCGTTATTACCTACTTTCATAACTGGTCCATCCCAAGGTTTTTTCTAATGTGTTCTTTAATTATTCAGATAGTAGGTATAATCAAATTACAAATTATTTCAATATTTTCTTGTTTGTGTTAGGGCGAAATTTTCACGTCACGATGGGATTAGCAAAACAATGGCTGCTGCTCGCTGAGTTTGTCGTAGAAAGTGACATCTAGCGGAAATCGCTGAAAACATCTGGAAAAATTAAGTTGAAATGAGGAGATCAGTAAAAGAACTAAAGTCACTGACATAGCGCGACGGATTAGCAAGCTGAAGTGGCAAGGGGCAGGGCACATATAGTACGCAGCCTACCCAGCCTGTTGGTAAATCCGCCACTGGCTGAAGAGGATGAGGCGAAATGGAAATGAGATAAAGTAAAAATGATATAAGTAGGTAGGTAACTAACTACTAGGCCAGTAGAATTAAACACAAAAATGAATTAAATCGGAAATAATTCCTACTAAAGATTTTAGTGCTTTAATGGCTTCATTAGTTGCCCATAAAGACTCTCCTAGGTTTTCGACTTCGACGGAGTTGTGCTTAAGTGGTGGGGCCCCCCGAACGAAAGGGGCGATTTTCGGTTTTCCGTTTATACCGCGTAAAGGACTTACTCTATCGAAAAGTGGTCTTCCTGACGGTTGAAGGGCATTTAATCCTGCATTAAATAAGACCAAATTCATATGTTTTGGACAAACCGTTCTCGTGCAAATGTTCGGCAAAGTAGAAAATATGTGTATAATTAATGACCCTCTCCACGTCCAATGGCTCGTTACCCACAGGCTTGCAAGTCTTGAAAAGGAGCGCCTCAACCAGTGTAACCCTATCAAGGCTTACGAGCTTGATGCGCCTATCCTTGTTCGTCCCAGCCGTTCCTTAACTGCGGTGCGTCTTTCCGTTCTATACATAGCCAGAACGCAAGGGTGTGAAACTAATCGAGTATAGTTTGGAGATGACTTTTTTTACTAAGCTCCTCCAAACTATACACGACCAGTACCTACCTACGCATATGCTGCGTACTGCTCGCGTATACTTTGTAGTGACTTAGGTCAATTATCTTACTCCAAAATATACATCGCCAGTACGCATACGGACTAATCATGTATGTATTGTAATAAGTGCGTGATTACAATTTACATATACGCGAGTAGTTGCATACTAGTCATTTTGTTTTTGTCATATTGACCTCTCTTTCTATCACATATTAATAATTCATATCTGCGTGTCTACTTTAAACATTGAATCATCTTTCGACACGTATTCTGCCATAGAAAAATTATTTGATATTTAATTTTCACCAATTCTCGAATAACTCTTAAATTAAGAATTATGTAGGTATGGAAATATGTCAAAATGATTTTGTTCTTGAGATAAAAGTTAATAAATAAAATAAATAATAAATAAATATCCTTAGACATTTTACACTGCGCTTCTAGTCCCAAACTAAGCAAAGCTTGTACATAATACTAAGTATTAAACATACATACTTAAATACTTTTTTTTTGTAAATACATACTTAGAAAACACCCAGTCCAATACAAACAAATATGTTCATTCACACAAATGTTTGTACTGTGCGGGAATCGAACCCGCTACCTCCGGAATAGTAGTCCGTTTCGAACCACTACACCAAACGGCCGATAATACAAACCTAGCATTTAAAGTCTCGCATAATGTATTAATAATGCACGTTGAACTTTCTTCTCTCACTCTCTCTCATTTTAAATGAATTTATAATACACTAATAATTGATAATTAATTTGAAATGTACCTAATCAATTTAATTTCAAAAACCACTTACAATAGTGTTAAAAATCTAGATTTATTATAGATTCAGTAAAATAATAATATTTTAAGTAATAATATCGAATAAATGTAATTTTAAATATAATTCCATATTTATGTCAAAATGATTTTGTTCTTGAGATAAAAGTTAATAAATAAAATAAATAATAAATAAATATCCTTAGACATTTTACACTGCGCTTCTAGTCCCAAACTAAGCAAAGCTTGTACATAATACTAAGTATTAAACATACATACTTAAATACTTTTTTTTTGTAAATACATACTTAGAAAACACCCAGTCCAATACAAACAAATATGTTCATTCACACAAATGTTTGTACTGTGCGGGAATCGAACCCGCTACCTCCGGAATAGTAGTCCGTTTCGAACCACTACACCAAACGGCCGATAATACAAACCTAGCATTTAAAGTCTCGCATAATGTATTAATAATGCACGTTGAACTTTCTTCTCTCACTCTCTCTCATTTTAAATGAATTTATAATACACTAATAATTGATAATTAATTTGAAATGTACCTAATCAATTTAATTTCAAAAACCACTTACAATAGTGTTAAAAATCTAGATTTATTATAGATTCAGTAAAATAATAATATTTTAAGTAATAATATCGAATAAATGTAATTTTAAATATAATTCCATATTTTACTAAATCAATATCAACTAAACACACTCTAGTCAAGTGTAAGTGGTGTAGTAGAAACTAAACGAGTATAGTTTGGATATGACTTTTTTTACTTAGCTCTTCCAAACTATACACGATCAGTACGCAAAATTCGTGTATAGTTTGGAGTCACAGATTTACAAACGGGCACTACAAAATATACACGAGCAGTTTCCTATGGGTGCGTTCTGGCCATGTATAGAACGGAAAGACGCAACTGCGGTTGCTGCACCTCTTCCTGGCACTCACCTGAACGACTCTGTGTTACCTACTGTGGCTGCCCCTCTTTCTTGTATCCTCCTGCACGACTACGTTGCTTAGCCGTATGCCTGGTCTAAGGTTCAACGCCAAAAATTAACAACAACAAGATTGATCAAGCAATTTATTTTTTAAGTAGGTATTATAATATTTTATTGTGTACGTGCTTGCTTCCATTCAATAAAGTTCCTAACCTTGGACCTATTTCGGAATCTAATCAAAATAAACTGCCTATTCCCGACGGCCTGATCTGACCTACAGACAGAATGTAGGTACATAGGCTTATCTATTGCTGCTTTTACACTGCGCGGAAATTAGCCAAGTCAAAAAACCAGTGGGGTGGGGATGAAAAATGAATGAATTTCATCCCCACTTCTCTATTTTTTTGACTTGACTCGGCTAATTTCCGCATAGTGTAAATCCGCCATATAACATCGCACGCATTGCAATATTTCCTCGTGCCGCTAGGTTCAGAATCCCAAAACTGGCCCAGATGCAAAAAAGGTCCGACGCGCGGGAGGGCGGGGGCGGTCGCGGGTCCGTTCGCGCGCCGCGGCGCCACAGTCGCGCGCGACGCCTCCGAAATTCCGTTACTCGGACAAGACGTGCGCCGACGCCTGTCACAACAACACCCACCGCGCGGGCAACCTGATTCAACCACGATTTCTACTCAAAGCGGTGATATTCTGAGGAATCCAAGGAGGCAGCGACAGGTGAGTGAATACTTAATTTATATTTTGTATCTTGTAAACAATACATTGACGTCTCGCACGAGGATTTGACACTGACAGTTGCCGGTGTTTTGTTTACGTTTTTGTTGATAACGTGATAGCAGTTGCGAATTGATGATTATTGTTGGAATAAACTGGATTGTTGAAGATTACTGTGTGGAATATTCGGAGTCGTGTCGCGATTGTCCGGCGCGGTGTGTGTTTATGTCGGGGTGCGCGTGAGTTTGCGGCTTGGGCTGGCGTGTGAATAGGGTTGAAAGTTGTGTGCGCGCGTATAGCCTTGAGCGAAAGGGACGCAGACGCTGCGCGCCGCGCCGCCGCGCCGCCTTCCCAGGTAGGTTTCATCGTCGCACTATAGACTGCATTAGTACAGAGAGGACTTTCTTACCACAAAGTACTCAATTGATTGGTTATTTGGATTTTCAGTTAATTTGTACTAATTGTTTCCTTCAAATCCTTGGGGGAGGCCTAGCTTTGTCCAGCAGTGGATGTTATTTGGTCTAAACGAACGACCGAATCTTCTGTATTATTTTAATAGATTTAAAAAATATGATTATTTTGTCTTGTCTACAAAAACAAAAAACTTTTAAATGGCAAACGCAAAATTCTTATTGTTTTATCTTCGTGTACTTATAACCTACTCCTACTTACCATTTACATTAGATTTACTTAGTTCTTTTTCTGCATTGCGATTTACAAAATACCTATTATATTAATATTCAAATTCTTATTTACTGGCGAGTGTAACTTTTTATTTGGGATTTTACTTTTTGTTTTTTGTACCATTTTGTGTTTTATGTCCCATTAAAATACCTAAACCTAAGTTGGCTTAATAATATACCTACATTACTATTCACATGTGATGAAAATTATTGTTATCCCTATTAGTCACATAATTGATAAATTAATATTTCCTAACTGCAATCATCACAGTCTGCCTGTTTTAGGCATTTAACCTAGTGGCACTTCTGCGTTATCTAAGCTTTGCGGTAGTAAACTGGCGAGTCTAGCCACCAAGTCGTGGCCGAGGCAACCGCAGCTTTGTTACAAGCTATTTTTTTTCTAATTTTAAACTTACCTGCTAAGTTTATGTTAACTTTTAATGTTATGAAAAACGTAACTGTATGGAAAAATTTGGTATTTGGGATACTAGGATAAATCCAGCAATTTTACACTAAATCTCTTTTAATTAATAGGTAAGTATTAAAGCTTAGGTATCTACTATAAATTATTGGAATACATGTTAAGTAGATCATATTACGAACGGCTTACCTGTCTTAAGTTCCAAGCCAACTTTTGTACCGACCACCTGGCTTATGAACAAAAAGCTTCCTTCAAGTAAAGCTTTCGTAAATAAAACAATAAAACAACTTTACTGCTAAAGCGCACTCAATTAGACCATTCATGAACTAAGTACTCCATACCGTGCTTTCCCAAACAAGATCCTGACAAAATCTGGAACCCAAGTAAAAGCAGGTCCCGAATTTTGCGCATCGTGTCGCTAGATGGCAGTACTATACTCAAATGTGAGTTCGTTGTGAAAAGGTTTAATTTTATTTCTCTGCTTAAAGATAAATTAACCCAAAATACTTACTTCTATTATGTTTAATTTAAGGATGCACTATTAAAAAATATTAATTTGTCTTTCCAAATAATATACAAAAATTCTTACCTATTTGACATTAAGCTATTTAATAATAATAATTAAACAATATCTAATTGATTTTCATAGTTATTTCTTCATTTTAATAAGCGAATTAAAAGTCTGATGTTACAATTTTATCTTGTGCCTAAAAATCCCAGCCTCACACAACACAATCTTTAAAATCACGAGAGCAAAATTATATAAAAATAAAAACACAGCCTTTAATTGGTCTAGCCAACGGGGTATTTAAAAGAATAATTGTATACAATTCAATCCTTTAAATCTAACACAAGAAAGCTCACTATAAACTAGCATTTAGGTACTCAATCTGTCTGTCCATCAGTGGAATTATTTATCGTTGCAACGATATACAAAATGATTAGCAAGGTTGCATCGTTAATACGATAAAAATTACACGTTGCAAACACTGAGGGTAGGGTGACTATGACTACTGATATAATCTAGGATAAAGATGGAATATGTTTTACTCCTTATTTGTTGATCTTGTTACCGTATTTTCAGCTTGTACTTCTAGTAAATGAAAAGGGAATAATGGTTTTTAGTGTAATTAGTTTCACTTTCTGAAGATTTGCTTACTATGAAAAATCTGTATGTATAATTATGTATGCAGGTAAAACGAATGACAGTGACGCCCGTATTCACAAACATTACTATGAGGTCTCACAGTGCGCATGAACGCACAGGGTGACACACGAACCAATCACAGAGCTCTACTCAACGCTATGCGTTCGATTTGCTGCTTCACTTAAGAAAGGATCGTTTGTGAATACGGGCGTAAGTAATTATACCTAATCAATTTCCTAGAAAACAGAAATTAGGTAAGTTTATCCTCTTCTACTTATTTTATCAATTACTAGCTTTTGCCCGCAGTTTCACCCGCGTGAAATTTAGTATGTCACAGATCGTCATAAATTATAGCCTATATGTTAATCTGGGTTATAAACAGTAATACTGTAAAGTTTCAACAAAATCCGTTCAGTAGTTTTTGCGTAAAAGAGTAACAAACATCCAGACACCCAGACATCCAAACATCCAGACATCATGACATCCAAACTTTCGCATTTATAATATTAGTAGGAAGGATAGTAGGATTATTACCTACTACTTAATAGATTTGTGTTTCTTGTTGACAGTGCCCTGCCATATTTAATATTGCCTAAAATAGTATTATGTATTAATAACAAAGCACCTGTATTCACATGTATCTTATAAATACATTTCATTCTTTTTTTTTATCCACAACGAGGAAGCTCTTGGCCTGTATCTCACCTGATGGTAAGTGACGATCAGGCCGAAGGTCTACATTAGAACATTCTGGTCCTGTCTCGTATTGAGTAGATAAATATCAATATTAACGTGTCTGTAGGTTTTATTCAATAAAAAATAATTTTGTATATTTACATAAACTTAAAATTACTTAAAAACTAAAATTTAAAAATGTTTTAAATTACGTGTCTTAACTTTGAAGTAAAGCCTCATTTCCCCTTCTGTTATGGCCACCCTAGTGCGCGTGGCTTTGATACGATAAATAAAATCCACCTGACATCAAAATTATTATCTAACTTTTATAAATACTAAATATAATGGCAGCTCTGTAGAACGCATGCCGCTCGCACGAAAATAAATAATAAGTTAATAACTTAATAAAGTACTATAAGTTTTGCAGCGTGTAAAATATTATAACAATTATTTGCAAGAAATTGTTGAATGCTGCTATTATTTCTTGTTATTTTCATGCAGTTACCTACTTTATTTGTACTTATCATTTTGCCCTGGCTCTGTATAATACGTAAAGCACGCCCATGTCTCTGTAAGAGTTTTTCGTGAAATTTATACTATGATAGCACTTGCTTTCCGACTTATACAGCACTAAATTCTATTCCTCGCAAATTTTAAAATATGGACTTGTAGAAAAAGGCATCCTCTATAAAATTATATGGATGTCAAATCTATCTTTCATAGTGCAATAGGAGTTATTTTGTAACAATTGACTGTACAATATAGTTCTCACACAAATCAAACCTGCGCAGTGCCTTGCGGAAACGCCACTACGAATAATTGACCTTATTATTCTAAAGACATTTGTCAAGCTTACAAAACATAAACTTAAAATGGCCGGTACCGTCATTGAAGTAATATTACTACGTAGTACATTATAACTCAATGGGTACCGTGTGAAATATCAATCTTTTAGGCACAATATTTCTCTTAGAACTAGGTACAGAAATAGCACATTAGGCTGTAAATTTTTGTTGTAATATAGCTCTTATTATAACATCGAAAGAGCTCACAGTGTTAGCTTAATGTGCTGTCGTCTGAAACATAGAAAAATAAATAAGATTTTTCCAGAGAAATTCCAACACAACTTATCCCTCACTCAAAAGACTGGTTTTCCATAAATATTATGTCCAAAAAGTCTGATTACTACCTATGTCTGTATATTATCGAAAAAGCTGAATAACTCGATATAATTAGTATTTTTCATGGAAATGAAAGTTTTTTTTCCACTGCTCAAACTATAGGTGTACGCTTAATTGAGTAGATTCCTGGTTCCTGTGGTTTGGGGAGGAGTTACATTGTAGGTACATTACAGAACTGTCACATCTGAAGTCTTCGTGACGTTTGACGTAAATAACAAAAGCACATCGCACTACTCCACCACCGGCGCAGGGACCTACTCTATTTACCGCTATACCTGTACCTGCACTGTACCTGTACAATTATTTTTTTAAATTGACAGTACCATTTTGATTATTTTCAATCGCGAATTACATTAACTACTCAACATGAACTCAAACTCAGCAGTATGAGTTGAGTTTTAGCGTCATATCTATCATCTACGTAAACCATTTTTCATCTTTAGTAAAATAATCAATAAATGCATAAAGTGAAACTAGCAAAGCAAAACAAAGCTTTCCCAACTTCGCCTATTACTCTATTACTTGTGGGCTATGATAGTGTCACAGTATTTCGCATTCACATAAGCAAACAGCCATGTTTAAAGTTAAACATTATGCCGGGTACGTTTCGTAAGTCCAAATCGCAGGCAATGCGAGCGCATTGAGTTAATACCCCCGCTGGCTGGACATGAGCGGTAGCGGGAGCGGATGAAAAACTATTTTGATTGCATAAGAGTAAGGCCCAGAACAGACGGTGAAACACAACTGCAACAAAACTGCAACTGCTAGTTACTTTTGAGTTGCATCTAAGTTTCCGCCATAGCGTCCGTTGAGAGACCACACATGACGCGACCAGTATGAAACTTTCAGTTTCATTCATCAGAATCATCAGAAAGTTGCAGTTTCGTTGCAGTTGCGTTTCACCGTCTTTTCTGGGCCTAACATGCAAATGGTGTTACAGAAGATGGAATAGCTCTTTAAGCTGAGTTAGGATTAGGTGAGGGTATACAAATAATTATTTTTATGAAAATACTTTAGGAACCTTTATGATGTCATCGGTCCACCTTGTGTGGACGTCCCACGCTGCGTTTTCCGGTACGCGACCTCCATTCCAGAACCTTGTTGCCCCATCGGCCGCAGCGCTGGACGCAGGCTGCTACCAATCGATTAACACGGAATCATTGGGGGAGGCCTATGTTCAGCAGTGGACGTCCTATGGCTGAAATGATTATGATGACTTTAGGAACGCTGAACTCACGTAGTGTTACTGATGTAATAGAAATGAAAAATCAATTTACTAGAATATTGTCACTAAATTACGAAAACATGATGTTGCCATTCTGTTTACATTAAAGTAGTTATTCTTTAATATTTTTTATCATCATCAATCAATTTTTTTTAGTCTTCATTGCATTAGCATGATTCTTTCTTAATTACCAGAGACTAATTGGTGATTTGGTCTCCAATTTCCACACTGGTCAGTAATGTTCGCTTAAATAATATTTAATGTCAGTCACCGAAGAGTGTGGGCCCTGTTCGACACTATCGGAACCACCAAGCTTTCAAGAGGAGAGCGTATCTTCACCATAAAGGCCGGCAACGCACCTGTAACGCCCCTGGGTCTGCGGGTGTCTATGGGCAACGGTAATCACTTACCATCAGGTGATCCATCTGCTCGTTTGCCTCCTGTCACATAAAAAAAACACTGCTACTTCTTCTTTCACCACACAAATTAAATTATTTATGAAAATGGATTTCATTAAAGTTTAGCTCCCAATAATTGAGCGTTGGTTGCTTCCTCTTAGCACTGGGTGTACATTTTTGTTCTAACACTGGTAGGCAGAGTTTTAATGGGACATGTTTAAAAGTATAGGTAATAAATGATTTTTATCTCATTGATTTACCCGCTCCCGCTTGCTCTCATGACTGGTCGTTACACGAGTGCAAATTGTGAGCGCTTGACATCAATCAAGGCGCGATTTGACTCGAATATGTATTATTTGTGGGTGAAATTTATGAGATTGAATTATATGGTCCGGCTTGAACCGCACACGCCGCAATAAAGGCCTGTTTCCACTTAATCGAACGCTACATGATGTGGTAAAATATACAACTGTATTCATTGTGAATCACATATATAACCGCATAAGAAATTACATAAAATGGACAACAATTAAATAGAGACAATTTTAATAGAGACAATTTTTTTTATGCTAGACAAGGCAGGCATTTGACCGAAATCGCACCTGGTGTTAAGTGAGATTTTTGTGTCTTATAGGTACCTATCAACCACAAGAAACGATCAATTCTTTTATAATTGGGTAGTTGTAATGGTTGTAACTACTTTACTTACTAAAGTTTTTCTAAAAGCTCAACCAGAATTTTCTTTAATCACTATCTGCTGATTGCATATTGCCTGTGTATGTGTACCTGACTGAATAATAGTATCATTATCTTTAAGTATCACATTAAAAATTGTACCTACGTAAGTTTGGCAGTTCATATCAGTGAGACCGAATTAAACTCATTACCACTCCTTTGCGTCGCGCAGCTGAGCAAAAAGTATTTTGTCCATTTCAGTGATAATGCCAGTGATATTGATTGTATCATGAAATAAACAAACAGCACACGTCAAACATCGACTAGTCTGCTTCGATATGTCAGTAAGTTACGCGGCAATAAATCCGTCCCCATCGGCGTGTATTGTCCATAACTACAATTGTAATTGAGGAAAGTTTAGGAAGACTAAACGGCGACTAGTCTGGCCAGTCGGCGGACTAGTCAGCCCACTAGTCGCCGTCTCTAAACAATAATTGCGGAGTAATAATAACGGGCGGGCGGCGCGGCGCGTATCCGCTTGCAATAAAAATGTAAAACGCTCCGATAAGCGGCGGCGAAAGGCTCCTATGTGGGGTAGGGATGGGAAGGCTACATCGATGCTTTGCAAAGGTAGACTTAGGTTTTATCGTCGTACTCAACATAGCCCAGCTGCTGAGTGTTGAATTACCATCAATCAACTGACGTACTTTTTTTGATCTCTCAAAATGAACTCTTCGCGTAATACACAATCACACTTTTGAATTAAACTGAGCCAACTATCTTTTTATTTTATGTGACAGGAGGAACTATCTATGGTTTCATAACTGATTCGAAAGTACATACCTAAATAAACTCCAACAGTTTCACATGAAAATGTGGCAAACAATCTGGTCAGTGGTCAGCCTTGTTTAAAATACACACATAATAAGCACGTTTCAATTTTCATAAGCTTTGAAAAGGACGTAGAGACGGTTTTCGTGACGAACACGTTCGCGTTACCCTACAATTTGATGGCTAGCTATGGAGGTTAAGATGATGTTCTGCATATTCGTTGGACCCTTGTTAAATATTCTCCATGACTAATAACAAATTATGTTTAATTGTTTGTATTTTTGACTGAGTGGTAACTGGTTACTAGGCCATATTTTCAATTCCTTTGCCGCATAATTTGTGAATTATTTCCCTCACAATATTTGATTTGGTAACTTAAGCATATTTCGCACCATGAACTTTGGTCAGTCGGTGGATTTTCGCTGTCTTCACATTGATATACATAATACATTTTTATAATTATTTTTACCGTTTCTATAGAGTACGAGTATAATGTGGCTTGCTCACTCTTAATTTTTGTTTTTACAATATAATTATTTAATCACTTGGCAAGAATAATCGACACCAGCACATCAGTATGCGTTGGCTGTTTGAGTTTTTATGTCCGGATCAAACAGCTAGGTATTTTGTCACACCAAATATAAATGTAGCTGACTTCCTTCCGTCATTGGCGGTTTATCAGAGTGATTAATTACAACCTTATATTGCACGGCTTTCGACCAATGTTATGCTTACCGGTAGCGTTTTGCATTTACGTATATGCCGGTCCGGTTACTTAGAAGTCAGGAGGGGTTGGGTATTTGTGAGGTAGTGCGCTCGTGAGTAAGTGGCTAGGTATGATATTAAGGTTGGTCAGCACTGGGTGTGGTGCGATTGTGGATGGGTAACCTATTATTATAGTTATTGAGGAAGGTTTTATAGTTTAAAATAAGTCAAGAGTTAAGCGTTAATCAGTTTTTTCAGAAGCAACGAGCTTTAGGTAGCATCGGGACTATTCCCACCTCTCGTTCGAACCGCTGCAACTCCTGTGTAGTCAGGATCTACAGCTTGACCGCTAATAAATACCCAACTAGTGACGGTCAAGTTTGTCCCGGGGGAAAGTTAAACTGTCATTGGACCTGCAACGAAATTAATCAAAAGAGCGTAGGAGGAGTTCGAAGTGAAGGTTCGACTTCCCTCCGTTACCAAGCGGATGACAGGTGACAAACAAATGTTTAGAAGAGGTTTAGTAGCTTTAGCTTTAGATAGCGTATAAAAATATGAACCTGTAAAGAATGGGACTCGTTTCAGCGATTTCTAATTTGCGCCTGTGTTTATAAGACAGCTCGAACGGAGACAACATAGAATGCATTAAGAATTCTAATCGATTTCGAGATTTGTTTTTATTGATCATCATGGTTCTTATTAAATTGAAAATTAAATACAGGGTGTTAGGTATATGGGTATATGAGCCGACACTAGCCCATGTTAACATGGGCATATTATAAATGGTATGGTGAAGTCAGAAAATTGATATCTTCATTTTAATTATTTTAATTTTCATACAAGTTGGATTTTATAAAATTTATTTTGTATGAAAATAAAAAAAAATTAAATGATATAACATTTCTGACTTCACCATACCATTTATATGCCCCTGTTAACATGGGCTAGTGTCGGCTCATATACCCATATACCTAACATCCTGTATATGTCATTCTATAAGTATTTCATGTGTAGGCAACATTACCTATAAACGCTTGCGAAATACCTCTTTTAACTTTCCTTGTTGTTATCAAATAGCTTACTCGTTTTAGGGCTGTTTTTTCAATACTCAGATATCTTTTAACTAGAGAATTACCTTGTCATTTTGACATAATTCCCATACTAAAACTGTCAATGTGCCAAACTTATTCTTCAGTTTAAAGTTATCCGACGATTGAAAAATCAGCCCTTAACAGATAGCTATTGGTATGTTTCTCGATTATTGTTTTTCAATACAAAAGGGTTGCAGAATGCGGGTCGACTGCTTTGTCTCAGTTTTCGAATACAAAATTGTATTTTATTTGGCAGCCTTTGGAAATTCGTAACAAAGACAGATTTCTCAATCGCAATCTTCAGTTTTCGCAAACGGCTAATTATTGCAAAATAGTTAGTAAAAGAGAAAAGTATAGAAGCTTTTATTGCGGCGGAAATTAATTCAAGTTAGAATTTCTGCTTCGGTTCGATGTTTTAGGCAGAGTTGCACCAACTTATTTTAACCGTAACTATAACAATAACCGGTGTATTTTGTATGGAGTTTGACAGATTTTTGACGTTTGTTAAAGTTAAAGTAAGATGCTGCAACTCAGCCTTACTTTTACTTTGTATTTTTATCATAAGTAGGTAGTCTAGGTAGGTCATAGTTGAGCGAATTGATTCGGATTGTATGCTTGCAGTGCGTAAACTTTCCAATCGTATACCGTGTGACATTTTATTGAATGGGACTTTTTGACTCTTCTAGCGATTATAGGATATCCAATGACTAATTGCGATGATACGATAAAATAAATACTACGTTATGGCCGTCAAGGTTCGTGCGCAGGGCTCCTGAAGGTTGCATCCTCATGAATTAGTTAGGTTTGTGTCTTGCCGTCCGCCAGCCGTATGCGTGTGGCCAGTGCTTTGGCAAAGGACAAAGGTTCAAGTAAACACGATAAACTTTGATCTTCACGTAGGTGCATTTTTGATCAATGGCAGTATCGGCATGCGTTTAATTCCTTTCGTGATTCAAGCAACTGACATTCGTGTACTCTTTATGGCCTTTTCCATCCAGTATTTTATCTGATCAGACTAGAAATCAAAACAATGAGAATCACCTTTCTGTTGATTAGGTAATATCACAAATTCACAATCCTACTATGACCTATGGGGCATCAGAGGTAACACTTCAAATATTTGTGTCATCGTATCACAAAAGTATTCATATTAACTTACTTTTTAATAATTTAGTTCTCAACTTTAATTAATTATTTTGTACACTCAATAGACATTGTTTGATAAAATAGACCATCTGTACCATGATGAACTGACCATATGTTGGCATACCAAGCCCTGATTCCTAACCTGATTCGGAGTCAACGAACCGATAAATGATGTGGCAATCCCGCCGATTTGAAGTGTTCGCTTCTACGCAGTTGTCGTTACCCGGAAAACCCTTAAAGTTCTTCCGAGAGTTACGTAATAATTGGCATTGTCCACAGTAATAATTGCGATGTGTACTTTTGCATTTGTATGGATTATAATAACGGCAGAGTGTGCTAGACCAGTCATGGGGATTAATTGAAGAGTCGCCTTTGGGCCTTCAAGTTGTTATTCTAATTTGTTTGATGGCGATTTTGCAATGGATTGATGTGGGCTGTCGTACATTTGTGGAGTGCCTAATGAGTGTCCAGTCGATAACCCTTTTATATTTATTTAATAATATTGTTTGATGTTCGGCATATTAGAAAATTAGACAATTATGCACTTGATTATGAATATTGATGGATGGGTAAAAAGAGAAAAAACTATGAATTAGAAATTGGATTTGCTCAGTTTACATTCTTGAAAGAGGCTGATAAATTGATAGAGTGTCTCGTGCTGCTATTTCTCTGCACAGGCCCAACTGTCCCGAATCATCAGTGGCTGGGTTCATTAAAAAAGTCATGGTGGAACATGTAGGGCTCATGTAGCCAACTTGCTGTGTATAAATTTTAACAAATCATTCACCGTTGGGTATATTTATAGTTTACGGCAGAAAATGAACTTTGTTTTTATTTTACATTGTTCTAGTTTCATACTGATTATAGAAAACTATTCGGCTCTACCACAAAAAGGTGGTATTTCTCGTGATTGCGCAGCCGAGCCCCGTTCCATTTCTCGTGCGCTGTATTATAAATGCAAAACGTCTACATATAAACGTCTAATTCGTACTTTTCCGTCGAATATCGCTAATTTCGCTGAGCTACCGGCCGAGTCCTTCATTACTACACAATCAAATTGTAAGTTATCGCAATAATATGGGGCCCGTTCGCTCGGTTATCCTTTATATAGCCATCTAATAAACAGTTGGGCATCACGAGAAAGCGATTGCAAATTGATATGTTTATTATGACTTTCTCACGAACTGGATAGATGCAAAGATTTTTGCTGAGATGCTTTTAGGGTTCTGTCAGTTTTGTTCTAGTTTAACCCTTAAAAACACTATCAAGTCATTGTGTATTGTATTGTGTCTGTCTGTAGTTCGGCAACTCAAACGAGTCGATGCTTATAAACGAACGGGCCACAACACTAATAAAAATTGTCCGTGATTCGGTTTTACAAAAAAAAAAAATGGCCATTATTACCCTTATTTTTATTAAACAACAATTGAAAGCCGAATGCCGATTTTGATTAGTTTCTTCGGGAAATATAAATACATGGGTTTCCCCAGCAGTTAAGCAGCGAAATATGCATGGTGACATTTCATTTACAAGTTAAATTTTAATTCGTATTTGAAGAATATTTTGGAATTTTTTGGCCTTTGAGTAGTGATAAAATAATTTTTTGGTTGAAACCAACGAAAAAAGGCAAATAAATCGTGTGACGTAATAATAAATAGTTTAAATAGGTTTACGGTTTATGCAATGACGACAGAAATTTAGGGCTATATGATTTTTTTAAACTATTTAGAAAGCGTGAATCAAATAAAAACCACAAAACGTATTTTATTTGATGAAACTTGACAGTAGTAATATACGTTAACGATATTGAGTTATATTATATGTCATGTGTAAAGTAAGTCAGTTTTTCCGTACAAACGGAATTTCATGCAGGTGAAGCCATGGGCAAAAGCTAGTCTTGTATAATGCGATTAAAATGATTGTACGGATCATTCGGCGCTCTCTGCAGGTCGCACTTAGTCGATTTGCTAGAGGTCAATACCATTAAGGTCCGGGGAGAAATTGACAACCGCACATACCTGCGAAATTAGAAATGCCTAAGTCCTTTTTAAGACCTATAAACAATTTGTATGAAATTCACGATTTTACAAAAAGTTCATGTTTGGTATAGGTACTCGCCGTTGCTGTAATTATGTGCCAGAGTTACACAACTTAGCAGTTAATCAGTTGTATTATTATTTCAGACTAAATAATATGGTATTGTGGGTTCTTTAAATTTTTCAGTTAAATAGTTATGGTTTAAGTTTTAAAAAAAGTAAAAAACTACATATTTATCTAATATTTTTGGACTCTACATTACTACACATTTTTTTCTTATTTAACTTATTTCGTGTTAGTACTTAGTTCTTTCTAGAATTTTCATATAAGGCTTGTTCGTAATGTACCTTTCAGTTAACAAACACTGTGTGGATATTATTTTTAAACTTGGGAAAGGCTTAAACAAACTGTCATAGCCCAAAAAAAATGGCGATTTTTTTTACAACTTCTGTGTATTTCGAATTCGTACCTACAAATTAGCATTGGGGCTATGAAACTGACATCTAGTGTAACCTGGTTGACGCTCTTTTCAAGATGGTTCCTACAAAATACCAGCATTCATGTTCTGGATGGAACATGAACAAGCTGAGTAGGAGCCATTTTGATTCAATAAATTATGTATGTAATTTAAATTGTGTAAAACGTTTGTTTGAACTAAAACTATTTTTCTTTCTTTCTTCTTTCTAAAATGTCCCTGAGAACTGGTGTTTGAGTTAGTTCCACAATTTGTCGCGGCGGTAGTCGGCTTGACCCCAGAGTTGAGATAAGGATCTGCGCCCCTTGTGCACAATTTGCATCCAGAATCTATGGGTTGTTGTTTACGATACTTGCCGTAGGGTTGTCACAGTTTGACTGGCTTTTCCAGAATCCCAAAGTTCCTTCCTGCTTAAGGTGAATGACGGCAGCACCGGGGTTTAGTGGATTTGCCTTGAATAAGAATAAGTTTATTTATAATATTCATTACATGTCAAATTGTGAAATTGTCAATACAGGTTATCTACTTGTCCGTCTAACTTGGTGAGCCCCACATAACCTACCCTGTCCCCGCAGGGTAGGTATGCAGTTTAATACATCCCCCCCCCTTTAAAAAAAGGGTTCAGTTTTAAACTTATTATCTTTCAATTAACCCGATGTTATTAAAACCACATTGTGGCTGGATGAGTCAACTTGAAGCAAAAGCTTTTAAGGCTTTTAAATCAATTTTGTTATTGTCCAATAAGATAATTGTTGGGAACCGATAGGTGGGCCAACCTTTTTTTATTCTTTTTGTTTTTAAGTTTGAAGTTTATGTTTTTGATAGCCGGCTGGGCATTTATAAGCAAAATTAAGCCTATAATTAAACCAAGGTATTTCGTTATTTTTGCCTGCCCGAGCGGCTGTCCACCACAATATTTTTTTAAATAATAAGAAGCAACGAGTGCCTTCCTTCTCTTGGAAGTTGTTTATAAAAATATATGTTTTCGTTTCATGTTACTACATATTATTGTTATGTAACTCAATAATTTGTCGTGCGACTCATGAAGCCCAAAAGTAAAAGGGAAGACTAAATACAAATTTGTTTGTGGCTACCATTGCAGTTTACGAAATGACTGACTTTCAAACGGATTGTGTGTTTTCCTACCGATTTTACTTGCAAATTTTTAGAAATCACTTCGTCGACAGCCCTAACTAAGACGTTTGCCTGCTAACTACCGTCACTCCAAACTGAGTCTTATTGCACCGACATACAGTGCACGGTGCAACAAGTTGTCGGGCAGCGTGTCCACAGTCACGAAGTTCAGTTATTTTTACAGTATCGGCCTCAAAGTCATAATGTTATGGTAATTGTGCTCGTAATATAGTACTAGAATGGAAGACTGACATATTTCAGGGTTCCTCAATAAATAAAATAAATATCAATTGACAATGGCCTCTATAACGAATGGGTTATCCGTCGGTGGGCACGAGCATAGCATATTGTTATTAAGTAGTTTTAAATATTTTGGTAATTGTTTACAACTTTTGACATCTTTGAAAAAAAACTCAATATCAACAGCACATCAGATTACAAATATTTTTTTATCCACAACAAGGAAGCTCTTGGCCTGCATCTCACCTCGATAGAAAGTGATGATCAGGCGGAAGGTGGAAGAGAGCTTCACCTGCAGTCCTCAAACACAGAGGAACTGGCTATCTTACCTCCAACTGCCGGAACACAACAATGATGTTACCACTTTTCCAAAATATGCTGGAACATAACTAGTATGTAATAAGGATTTCTTTTATTGACTCTACAGAATGTTTTCTAAATTGACCCTTCTGGGAACATACCGGGACCTCCAGCGATCCATCGGCCTTGTCAAAAGATGTCATGTGGCATCTCTTACATAAAAATACAGTTTTACAACAATAATGATCATTGAATATGCCTACGGGATTTCCAGTGATTGATGCCAATATATCTTTGGCGTAATGAATACAGCTTTACTTAGCATGTACAACAAAGTTGTGCTTTTTAAAGGTCAATGAACCGAAGCTGAAGAAGGAAGGGTGAATTTGTATAACCGCTTCCTTTTGTCGCATTCAGCGTCAAATTTTTTTGATTGGAAGACGTCACAGGTACGTTGTCAGTCAAATGACCAAAAAGTAAAGTGAAGAAGGTTCTCTTCTTAATTGACATTGGTAGATGTGGATGATGTCCCGGCTCTCCTTTATAGAGCATTTTTGTGCAGCCAAAATGTAACTTGCTTAATTTCTACAGTTTACCAGTAAAAAGCAAGGACAGCCACTATGATATAGGTAGAGACAAGATTCGTTCCGTGTCCGTCCATTTATCAAGTTCGTCGTTAAATGTAAGTGACGTGCGATGATTCTTTTTTGTTTTCCAAAATGAAATGAGAAGAGGCACAGAAGAAGAAGATAGTTTCTTAGACGTGGAGTGTACACTGTAGATGCACCTGTGAGGATCCAGGGCGTATCTCTAGTGTATAATGTCCTCATTAAGTAATCAGCACGTTTGATTAAAATAAACGTATAGAACTCGACTCTCAGAGGGCCTGCTCGTAAATAATGCGTAATACTGTGGTAATACTTACAGTCTCGTTTAACATTTAAATATTCAAGAAAAAAACAACGGAATAAAGTACGGTAGCCGATCGAGGCACAAAGTTGCTTCTCATGAGGTAAGGGTGCGGTCGCAGTGATAGCGTATGTAAGGGTGGTGTTGATTGAGCTGTCAAAAGCTTTTTCTTCATCATAATCATCGCTTCAGTGGCGCATTTAATGCATTAATAATTCTGCTCTTTGACATTTATACTTTTATCCAATGATTTTATCAAGAAATGTCTACCTTTTCCTAGCAAATAAACTAAACTAAATGCTAATTAAATGCTCTCTAACATAATTAGGAACATAAAAACTTTTAATTAATAACTAACTAAACTACAAAGACGTGTACTTACATGTAGGTAATATTACGCTGTCAGCTAGATTAATTATTCAAGAAGTCATGTGTGTATTTAACAAAAATATGAGTGCGGGTTTAGTTTACGAATGCCTCATGCTCATAAACGTTTTTGATTTTAACATTTGGACAAAGATTTGTTTAATATCTATCGATCAATTATTTCCAGGATCTATTTAATCCTGTCAAGCAATCACAAACCTAAACCTAAGTTGCACCACCAAACTTTAACCGTAACTATAACGATAAATAATCGGTGTACTTTTAAAGGAGTTTGACGGATTTTTGACGTTTTTGACGTGCAACCCAGCCTAAGCCTTATTTATTTGTTAATAAATTATTTGAATTTGAGAAATTCATACCCATTTGTTATCCCCCGCTGGCACTGAGCCCTCACCCGATTCGATACATAATAATTTGTGGTGGAAGCGCGTTGCTACTGTAGACGGGCTGCTGTTTATTATATTTTTATAATTCCTAATGAGGGAGTACGATTAGCTCGGAGGCGCGCGCGCAGAAACTAAATGTATGCAATAATATTTGGGATTTTTAATATGGTTCAAAGTGATTTGTTTTGCTTTTTATTACGAGTATGTTGCTTGAATAATACGAATCAATTGGAAACGTTAATCTGTACATAATTATTATCAAAATAATAGAATGCTACTTTTGTCATTTATTTATAAAGGAAGGAATAAAGGAGCTCTGAAAAGACAACCCTGGAATATATTCCAGGGTTGTTTTTTCAGAGCTACTTTTTAGATTAAAATATCTCGTAACATTTTTTTTAACACAAAGTTAGGAAAACTGTGTAAACAAGTAGATACATGTTTCATAAAATCTGTTAGGCAGCAAGAGGTTTATGTTTTCAATTACATACTTTTTCATTGATAAATGTGCGAAGTGCGTTTAAGAAACTGACTTATTTCTTACAAAATACTGTCACGCTCATTATCCTGCTTTCGCCTCCGAGATTTATTTTACCATGTAGTACCCCTGTACGACAACCCAATCCGCACACAATATTCAGCGTAGTAGTATTAAAAAACAAAAGAGCGGGCAACCCCACCCCTACCACGCTGTGGGCTCGGTGTCCGAGCGGTCTCATTCCTTTGTGCGCACGCGCAACGACCGCACGCAGTATAAGAAAAATGCTTAAGTGACGTCACCAGGACGTTTTTACCGACAAAAAACGTAATTATTTTAAGTTGTGCAGTGTAGTGACGAGAATTAGACCCAACAAAAGGTTGGTTGTAACAACTATTTTGTGCAAGTGCTCGTACATTTTTATTATAAGCGTTGTGACACGACGCGTAACTTTGACCCATTTTTAGCTCCAAGTTAACGCGCGATGTTAACCAGTAGCCATTTTTTTGCTCCGAGGTAATGCGAGATGTTACCCAGTAGCCATTCTTTTCAGGATAATTTAGATCGAACTTCACTTGGTAAGTTCGTTTGATCATTCAATAATAAAGTGCACAAAATACTAACGTAAATAAATAAACGTTACATAAATAAGTTCAAGCCAGTACTCTGTCAACTCTGTCCAACTGTTTTTTTATTTATCTATTTATTTAGGAAAACCAGGGTTTTACAGTATGTAATAATGACATAAGATAGGCAACAAGTAAACCACTTATAGGTTCCCACAGGTTTTATGTGCACTTTTATGTACAGAGTCTTCACTTATGCATGCACCTCTTCAATAAACATATACCATGGCTGCAAATGTGCATGGCATCGGCCATTACGATTGCAATTGACAATTTCCCTTCCACAAATGAATATTACCATCCAAACAAGCCGGTAACTAGATTCGTGCCCCAGTCTTCGTGCGCCATCAAATGTCACTTACTATTTCCAATCACTTCACCATGGGTGGTTCCAAAATTATTTGTCGCTTTTTTTAAGCGTTCAAAAGTTAGAAACCCGCAGAGCACGCCCTGCGGTCGAGCCCTCGAGATGTTAGCGGCGCCGCAGGGTTCCGTAGTTGAGGGCGCGTTGGTTTGCGCGGGAAAAGCTGATTTTTGCTGAATATTTGCAGTTCTTTGATATGTACTCTACTACGATCATAGCAAATGTTGTGATAGGGATAGAGTTATTACTCTATCTCTCTTGTTATAGGGGCATTATTTGGAGAAATAACTCTACATTTTTTTCTAGGCTAGGTTTTCTTTTTTTGGATTACTTCTGCATCTCAGTTTTCACTTGGTAAAAGGCATCTTCGATCTGAAAATAAACAAACTATTATTAAAAAAAAACGCTTCTCAGCAATAAACGTACCTGCTCGTAGTTTGTATTCTATATAAGTTGTTCGCAGACATTTCAGATTTTCCATCTTTTTTCGCGCAAAACAACTACACACCGCCCTATATGAAACCTCTACGGCGGTTAGGGCTCACGGCACCCTTAGCTCACGGACCCACCGACCGTGTAATGACTGATATATCTGAAACTAACTTAAATACATTGATTAACTACTACAAATTGTAATTTAAAAGTTTGTGTCAATTGTGTGTTTGTTTTCTCGATTTTGGTTGATACATAATATGACTGTTCTCCTATGTCTCGAGATTAGGCGGAATTAAGATCTTTTGGTTAAGGCCACGGGAAGCACATGTATGCCTGCAGGGCCGGTCCTTGTGGGAATCTTTTGGCGTTTGTCCAGCAGTGGGTGTCATTGTTTTTATTAATCACAACGAGGAAACTCTTCGCCTGCATATCTCCTGATGTAAAGTGACGACCACGATTTTCTGAGATATATGTTTTAGTAAGAACTGGCTAGCTACCACCATCTTACCTAAGTCTGTCGCCATAACAACAATGTTAACAGCATTGTTGTGTTCCGGCAGTTAGAGGTAAGATAGCCAGTTCCTCTGTGGTTGAGGATTCCGGGTGAAGCTCGCTTCCACCTTCGGCCTGATCGTCACTGCCATCAGGTGAGATACAGGCCAAGAGCTTCGTCGTTGAGGATAAAAAAAAAGAATAATTTTCTTTAGTACCTACGATACTGGTTGTTACGTATGGTTTCGAAGGGGCGAAGGGCTGTTAAACGCGTCGATTAGCCAACGCGAATCGCGATTCGCATATCTCCAACGAATTCTGCTCGCGTGCAACCGGGAGGCTGGGAAATGATGCAAGCAAACACCGTCGGCAAGTATGCCCACCGCGGATGCCGGTGCTTGGCCCTGTCGATGATTAAAGTGATTATTGCGCGGACCCGGCGGTGCGCACCGCACACTGGGCAGGGTCAAGAAATTTGGATGACCTGCCAATTTTTGGGGGTAAATAATAGGTGGTGGAAAGAACAGGAATACCAAAATTTTTTTGAGGACGTGTTTGGTGGACGATGTTTAGAAAAAGCGTATGACTTTCTTTAAAGACAGACCTAAAAAGATTTTCATTGGTTTTCAACCGTACCTTTATTCTTCACTGCATAAACTTAACATTAATGTAAAAAAGAATATGTCCGCGGCTTGCTGATGGGCACATCGGCAACTTGACTGATGTTGCGAGTGTCTATGGGCGATGGTTACCACTATGACGCAAAAGCTCGTTTTCCCTTCGTGTTATAAAAATGACAGCTTGCATGCATATGTTAGTGCTGCCAGAAACAAACTTAGAATAAAAACAGTAGTCGTAATGTTCCTGCTGGTTTGGAAAAATAAAACTTAACCTACTTACTATCCAACTTAAAACCATGTTGAATCTGTTATTTATTAAAAAAAATGAATGCAAATCGATGCAATTGATTTAACCTCTCATAAAATGTATAAAATGCACACATTTCGTCAAGAAAGTCGTTCGCATCAGCCGTCCCACTGTGCGTCGGATCGCTGCCGAACCGTTCCAACGATATTAAACAATGTGCAAATTGAATGCAGCTCAGATTTGGATTACACCGTGTGTGCGGGCTTTATCCGGCGCGTGCGTGCGCCTCAGAACGCGATGAGAGGATTGCGAAATGCGGATTTGCGATGCGTGTGAGACGGGCTTATATGCGATACGTACACTCGGCATCAAATAAATCGCACCTCCCGCGACAAGCACTTATCAAACGTATGCATCCCCATTCCCCACTTCCCACCAACATTGGTACCATTTAAAAGCCTAGTTCTAAACTTCATTTCATGGAAGGAAAGGTTTTTACCCCAAAAATTTGTCTTTAGAAGGATCCAGAGTCACTTCTTGAAAAAATAGGTAGTTACGCTTGAGCCAACTTTTATGGCTTTAAAACTGTTAAATTGGGATTAATCGCTATCCATCTGTTAAAAAGGACAAGTAAGATTATTATTTGGTTTTATTACCACAAAATTTGGTCTACTTGGTCCTAGAGGTGAGCCCCAAGTGAGGCCTTTTTTCAAGTTACATTTATGGTACTTGTTAATTGTTTAAAAAAAATGTTTTTCTTTAACTTTATTTATTGGGCTTTCAAATAACACCAATATTGTTGGGGCACCATGATTGTGTCAGAAGAAAATCTTTAAAGTTCGCGTCGCGGAAGGTGCGTTTTATTTGATGTTAAGTGTATATGCTTAGAGCCAAAGCACACGATGCGTTGGCCGCACCGCTAATTTTAAGACTGGGACAAACGACTCAGTTGAGAAACCGCGACCGTTACTTGACTTTAGGCTATACGTAGCGGCGTCGCCGAAACGCATCGTGTGCATTGCCTCTTAGGCGGTGTTATCAACAGCAATATCTTATCTATACTTATAATATTATAAAGCTGACGAGTTTATTTGTTTACTTGAACGCGATAATCTCCGGAACTACTGGTCTGATTTGAAAAATTCTCTCAGTGTTAGATAGCCCATTTATCGAGGAAGGCTATAGGCTATACAACATCACGCTACAATTAATAGGAGCAGAGCAGTAATGAAAAATGTTGCGAAAACGGGTTTTCACGCGTACGAAGTCGCGGGCACAGCTAGTTGTGATATATCACAACTACAAGACTTATAAGTCTTTGCGATTGTAGGCAAAGATCGGAAACGGATCATATGAATGACCGTAAAACACAATAGAAAGTAAGAAAGAGACTACTTAGCGTTTAATTAACGATGTTTCGGATTCTTAAATGGGGATCTGCGATGCGTGAGACGGGCCTAATACAAATGTATAGCTGACAACAATCCTGGTTTGTCATATAAACAGCATTCCCTGATTAAAATTTAGACCTACGCTACGATACTCTTCAATTTTGAACTAGGTAGAATCTTGTATTAAATATCTACTTCTACACACTCAAAAATGTGTAGGTATTTAATTTATATTGGTGAGAAAGGAAGCTTAGTGCAAGAGATTCCTGGATTTAAATCCTACGAGCATGTAGCAGCTGCCGGTAGCTGGTAGTACCTATTAACTGGATATTATTTGAATCGATCTTCTTGGACCATGAATTTGTCTTCTTATTCATTAATTCAAATTTCATTCTTTATTATTAGTTTAGTCAAAATACATCACATTCGATTATTAATTTCTCACATGGCCACTCACTAAACCTCATAGTTATAAATTAACGGGGCTTTTTTTTAAAACTATAATTTTATTATTGCGCAAAGCAGAAGCCGCGGGCAAACACAAGTCTCAAAAATGAGGTGGAACTAAAAGCGCTGGATTTTAAAATTTATTGTCGACCGCGCCTAATTCATTTTCCTCCATTGCAGCGTTTTTTATTTTTAATTATCGCTACTTCCAATGATGGCCAGGTTTTAAATCTTAGGGCGAGGCTTTGGTGGCATGAGCTCGTTTCAATTGGCGGGTTTTACAGTATGAATGACAAATGGGGGTGATTCATCTCCCAATGCAGAAAAATAATTCTAAAACCACTATACAGGATGTCCCAAAAAGTAGTGTCGAGCCGAAGTCCACTAATGATGCTCTACCTCTGGGCTTCGGCTTGATAATACTTTTTGGGACACCCTGTATTAAGGTTGGATTGCACCATCTTACTTCGATTTAAACAAACGTCAGAAATCTGTCAAACTCCATACAAAACACACCGGCTGCCGTTATAGTTACTGTTAAGATTAGGTGGTGCAACTCAGCCTATTTTTTTTTTGTAATAAGCCCTACCTATTTGCAGATAGTCATTTTAATACGCTTAAGAAAGCTTAGAACCTGTTATTAAGCAGCCTCTTCATAAAAAAAGTTAACAACCGAGTCTAGAGTGCGTTGCAACGGTTTTGGATGTAAGGGTAAATATTACTTCCGTCCAAGAGTTACCTCTTGAGGCCAACCAGGAAAATATGGTAAAGCTCCTCAAAATTACTAAACTTCTGGTCCGATAAATACTTACAATTAGAATAGGAACCGATTACGTGACCCAGAATCGTAACGTAAACGTAAATTAACCGCATCATGACATTTATTCTCTATTTCTCATCTTCTTGGGTATCAACTATCAACCCGCTTATCGCTCCGCTCGCCGCCCCGCCCAATAAAGTGCCCGTCCGCCCTCAGACGCACCTGCAATATCCGCGCGGAAGCCGCCTAGACCGTGCCACATAGCGGGAACCTAATGTTCCTAAAATTAACTGGCTAATTGATTTATAAAGTAATTAGCAAGAAATATACAGCCTTCGCAAGTATTAAAATTGAGACCGTGATTTAGTTGGATTGTGGGGTGTGCTTTTAAAAAACCTATTGTGGGTAATTTTTAAATAATGATTAAAATCGATATTTTTTATCGGTTTTGTTGTTTGTCTGAGTAGGGTAGCACACCAGCAACGAATTTCCTACTACTAGTGAAATGGTGTACTCAACATTCCAATCTTCAAACCGAAATATTAACAAACATTATAGTTTAGACTTTCGTTAAATTTTTTTACGGTTCTTTAAATCAAACGAATCTGCTTTCAGAATCCGAAAATTACCTACATAAGGGCTAATTTCAACTGTACGTAGTATAATGCAATCGTTTTTCGGCAATTCGTTGTGAGGTAAGCGCCCCAGTCGGTGTTGCCAGAGAACCATTTAAATATTGTTTTAGTATTAAATATTGTTTTAGTATTAAATATTGTTTTAGTATTTTACAAGTTTTTTTCATATTTGGTCACTTAACGTCTTCTTAAAAGGCTGGTTAGTTAATTTTTTTAATCAAAAACAGCTTGAAAGTTGTAAATTATATTTTCAGACCTTGTATTACAAGATCAGTCCCGGTATTTTTATTTATTTAAAGAGATGCCAATTAGCTGATCTATTTCGTAAATATTTCTAAATAAGTTACTTCTATTCGACTCTATGCCTACGACTGGCGCTCGCACCTCATAGATTAAACTCCCCAATATTTGTATATTAATGTATCACGCGAGAAAATTAGATGACGTCCCCCTCAGAAGAAAATTGCTATAAGACGACATCCACGGTGCGGTTATATTTAAATTATATCAATTTATGAACAACCAATCAGGAGGCGCGGTTTCGGCGGCGGCTGGGACCCGCCAATAGCTTCGTACAATTTGAATATGGAATTTCACGATCGGGAACGTTGGTACGCTTGATTTGTTGGATTGATGTCTGCATTACTTCCGTCACGTTGGTAAGGTGTTTAAACATTTTTCTTTTTTAGTTTCTTGAGGTGCGAGCGTAGGTACATAAAATACAGGGTTAAAGGATCGACGTCGTAGGTAAATTAGGTAGTCCAGCAACAAATGTAAATTTTTATAACGTACCACCTGCACCAGGCTTTGAAGATTAAACGGTGGAAAAATACGGGATTATCGTATATTACAAGCGGTATAGTGCATTACCTATAATGAATCGAACACTTTTGTAACTATACAGGGTGGAAACGATAAGTGATCTCACTCGATAATTTCTAAACCATACAAGATATCGAAAAACTGGTTACTGACCCTGAAAGTGCTTTACGAACTCTTTCAAACGGTACCAATAACAGGTTACAGAATAAACTGGAAGTATCTGAAAATTCAATGTTTCCAGCTTCCATACTAAATGTATGCCAACCACACAATATTAAGTGTATTTTTTTTAAATTAAATAATGAACCTAAAAAAACTCGTAAATTGCATTTTTATTTAAAATTATTCAAGGAAATAATTAGTTTTAGGCTTTACTTGCTATAAAGTGTTGTATCAAGTATCAAGAGATGAGTGCCATGACTGTGGTAATAGTACTAAATGTATGGGGGATGGAAACATTGGATTTTTGGATAGATCCAGTTTATTCTGTAACTTAATATTGATACCGTTGGATAGAGCTCGTGAAGCACTTTTAGGATCAGTAACCAGTTTTACGATACCTTCTGTAGTTTTTAATATTATGAGGCTGTAACAAATGTATGGAAGCCGGAAACATTGAATTTTCGGATAGATCCAGTTTATTCTGTAACCTGTTATTGGTGCCGTTTGAAAGAGCTCGTAAAGCACTTTCAGGATCAGGAACCAGTTTTTCGATATCTTGTATGGTTTAGAAATAATCGAGTGAGATCACTTATCGTTTCCACCCTGTATGTGTCATGTAGAAACCTTGTTAAGTCTACTGAATGTCTTTGTTTCACCTTCTGCTCTTCAGTGTGACATTTACATCTTGAATTTATATGTGTTTATTTCTTTCAGATATAACGAAGCAGTGCAAGGAAGGGGCTGAGAATTTAACGGCATTCCATAGCGTAAGTTTTGTTTAATTTTTTTCTCTTAGTTTAATACTTCGTTCGTTCGTTCGTTTTAGCCGAAAGACGTCCACTGCTGGACAATACTTACTTAATTTTAAAAGAAGTTATTACATAGGTATTTATATTTAGAACAGCACTTTCGATACTAATAACTCTTTCATCATCAGAAAATCAAAAGGTTTCCTCAGTTTCGTATGTATGTACGAAATGTGCACTGTACCTACAGTTCGAGAGTAGGTATAATGCCTGTATTTACCAACATTACTATGAGGTCTCACAGTGCGAGTGGACGCACAAGGTGACACACGAACAAATCACAGATTTTTATTCAACGCTGTGCGTTCGATTTAATGCTTCACTTAAGCAAGCATCGTTTGTGAATACGGGCGTTAGATATAGAAGTAAGACTTTACCATATTTTATGCTTTTAAAATTGTTGGCAAGAATCCAAACATGAGTCCCTCAGAAAGCAATTACCTATTTTCAAGATAGTTTGAGCTGCATTCATTACTCTCTAAATATTTTTTAAACAGGAGGCAAAGACATCTCTTGATACTTCTTTTTTTAATAAAAAATAATGGCAAAGGCATTCAATAATTGTGCCTTCGAGTATTTAGACTCTTAGGTTAGGTGAAGGAGCGCACTTTTATCTATTGTTTGGCCAGGATGCGAGCCTCGGGCTTCCAATGGAGATGTTGATATAAATGTTTAAGATATTGCAGTGGAGTTTATTTTCCAGCTCCCGATAATGTTGGGAAAATAAACAGGGAGTTGGTTGATTTAACGAGAAGGGCGATTTTTAATTTTATTAATATTTTTGCTTATTCATTTAAGAGGAGATAATCTTTAAACTTCAGAAGTTTTTAGTTGTCGTTCCAAGAACGTTGAAATAGCAAAAATATAATACCACCAAACAAATTAAAACAAATGTTGCCATCTATAATTGCTCGCAATGTGATAAATAAACTAGATCTCATGTAGAGCTAGGCTTCTATCTCTAGAAGCCTTAACTTAACAAATTCTTAATCTAAGGCAAAATACATTTATGTGGCACAGTCGTCGGTCGGCGGTCAGGTCAAAGTAATCATACAAAAATGAAGATGAAGAAGCCGCAATAGCCGAACGGTGAAGGGGTCGGACTGGCCGGCTCGTGATCCGGGGAACGCGGGTTCGATCCCCGTCGCCGCTCGACTATTGTGGTGAGCTCACTCGTGGCACAAGCATATTTTGCTTAGTACGAGGAGCTAACGGGACTATTAGTTATTTGTGTAATAACAAATTACTAATAATCTTAAGAAAAACATTATGCGGCCTGCATTAACTTTGACCAGACCGCGGACCGCATCTAGTGTGACTTGTTATTGTTTATGCACTAATTATTATTATTTCTGTCGGGATTTTGAGTTTCCGATATTTCAGCACTGTTGCAAGGGCCATGTCATGCCCATGACATCTCACCCGCAAGTTTCCTCAGTTACTCCGTGACCATGGCGCTTGCAACAGTGCCGAAATATCGGAAACTCAAAATTAAATTACATGGTAGCAATCCCGTCATTAATAATAATTATGATAGTGACCATGAAAGTTTAAAACAACATATTATTTATGTACTATTCATTACATTTTTTTATTTACACAATACCTACTTTGTTATATTGTAGGAATTAACACCACACGTTTTGACTAAAGTGTAGAATTTGTTTCCAAAGCAAAGATGTCAAGGGCAGACTGTTCATTATTGACTTCATGAGGATGTCAAGATTTTTATATTACCTTCTTAACGGCGTTGATTTAAAATAAAATAAAAAATGTTTTTATTGCCTTCGAACCATTATACATAGGTACAGTCACGGAATGAAAAGGTTCGTCAGTTTTCAAATTGATTGCTTCAACGAATCGCGAGCACATATTACCTTTTGAAACTATGTTACAGAATAATCTCGACTTAGAGAAAATAATCTTTAACTGTTCGTCAGTAAAGTTCAAAATTATTCAGATCAAAGTTGTTTGACGATTTAAATCTTGTCAAGAAGATTATTATGATTGATAAACTAAAACCTTCTTGTTGGTTCAACCTGCCATTATTATTTCTATTAAATAAAAAAAACTATTGTCAATTGGTCAATGTCATCATTGCATTGCACTGATGGGATAGATATAGGTAAGTAGTTAGACTTACAACTAAAAAGGCAATTTCAGACTTTCTGAAAATCTAATACCATCAAATGGCAATCAATGATTTCATATACCGGTCGCGGTCGTTAGAACCAGGGGAGCTGCGGTTCGTTTTCGATTTCCGACAGATTCTCTCTTATAATATCGGGTTGTCGGTTCACTTCCCGACAGTTGAAGCTATTTTATTGAAGTGTCTTTATCTGGTCTAAAGATATGCCTTAAGAGTAAAAGAGACAGTTAAAGATAAGAAAGATCGTCTTGAAATCGAAAGAATTTAATTATTTGGCGTGAAGGTGTGAGGCTTATGTCTTCATATAAAGCAGAATTATTTAGCCTGCTGTCAAGTTTTGCTTATAATGTTAAAAATATGTTGCCTTTATATTGATATGAACAAATAAATAAATAAATATCCTTAGACATTTTACACTGCGCTTCTAGAATAATACTAATAATTTATTTTATCTATTTAATACCAATAAATAATTCGTAAAAGTCTAGGTTCGCAAATTTCTGCATGTAAAGTATACTACGTATGAGCACATGAGTCAAGAAAATGTGATATAATAAGTGCAAGTCAAAATTTTCCAATTGGTCTACTAATTTGGGTTGCACAAAATATCATTATTTATTTATCAACACTGTTCTAATAAAGATACATTATAAATGTAAATGCTCAAAACCGAATGGCAAAACATAAAGTCTAACTTCGCAACCCTCTAAATTTCTACCACTACAAATAGTTAGGAAAAACCAAATATAGCTTCGAATACAATTATAAATCTATTTGAAATAAGCAACGTGTGTGCTGGGTGCGGCGCGGCGGCAAACATATGCCATGAAATATTTGTTAGTTTGTTTGTTGGTCGCACCAACGCCCTGGTGGCAAACATCGCCGCCATCTTTACGACATTTGCTGGACTGGGGCTATGTATTTTAATTGTTAGTGTTATTAGAAGGGTGCGGACTGAATTGTTGGATTGACAGTTTACGAAAAGTTTTAAAAATCACCCGAAAAAGTTCCCGATTCTTCAGTCATACGAATATTTCTTTAAAGACTAGCTGTGCCCGCGACTTCGTCCGCGTGGAATAATGACTTTGGGTAGGCACTTTTAATAATTTAGTCTAATTATTTTACAAATAGCTTTTGCCCGCGACTTCGTCCGTGGAGAAGTCGAAAACGTTCTCATACGATTATTTTTAAATGTTTTAACGTTATTAAAATATAAAAATCAGGTTAAATAAACATGAAAATATTTTTTTTTTATATTTTATGAATATGCAGCTCGGCCTTTGATTCGGTGAAAGTTACTCGGTGGTATTATTTTTTACAACGAAATCGAAAACTACACCTACCGCAGTATTATTGGTAATTTTTTTTATATATTTTCCTACGGGTGCTAGAATCACCAAGCTTCCAGCATGCCACTGGCCGTGGGAGAAGGAGCTTTTCCTCAAGCAAACAAACAAACAAACAAACAAACAAACAAACTCTTCAGCTTTATAATATTAGTATAGATTGGTAGGTACTTACCGGCTAGGATATATCTCATATAAATTCAATCCAGTTATATTTAGGTATAGCAATCTAAATTATATTTGAAAATATATTTTGGCCAATTCCTTATTGCTTTTCTATGCATCTCCAATCTAACTTTTTCTTTTACTAGGGTAATGGAAAATTTTTAATCAAGGAATCTGTGCTGAAGATTGGACGCGAAAATGAACTCTATTTCATCCCTATTGGATTCTCCAAATAGTTGAGTTCAAACAGCTCAGAATAGGATCACCATTAAACATTAAGATGCTGGCGGCTGAATCTCGCAGCATCTTAGTGCGTGCGCGCCTTGAGGCATTCCGCTAAGTTAGTTTATAATCTGAGTTTGTTCCGGCGTTTCTTCTCAGCACTTGCCATATGTTTGTCTCGAATAGCTGGTAGGGTCCAAAAGATAAGGAGACATGTAAAGTGCCCCATAAGGGCTACCTTTTCTTTTTTTATTATTTTCTATTGACGTTCATAAGTGCCACTTGTGGTCTAAACTGAATAAATATTTTTGATTTTGATTTTTGATTTATATTTTGATTTTGAAAATATTAAACATTAATTTACGGAAACGAGATAGGTAATTTGGAATGACCGCAGAACTAGTCCAGGTCGCTGGAGAACCTAATGAAAAGCAAGCGGCCGTTTTGAACATTTTACACACATTATTATGGTACCATGAGTCATTCTGCTATAATACTCAAAGTAAAAATATGCTTAGGTACAGGTTTATAATCAAGCAACAGCGCGTATTTGTTAGCTCGAGACTTAAACCAGAAAATGCGCACTGTTACGAGCTCGCTAGTACGAGTAGTTAATAAGTTCCAAAAAATCGACAATGTCACGACTCTCCTCTGTCACAACTCTATTCGATCTCGCCTACGTCTTGCTAGTGTTGCCAGTGCACTATCGCCTTCAAGATCCTACTATCGATTTCCGTTATGCATCAAATATTTATAGCCTCTACCACTACAAATAATGAGAATCGTCTGCGTCGTGCGTCATCGAAGGCTTTTGACGATGATTAAATTATTAATAAATCGGATCGATGCATCGCGAAGTTGTAAATCGCTAATCGATAAATGTGCAGTGCTGTGGCCTCACAGACAAAAGGAATTATAGATGAGCATAATGTTCGGAGACATGGCTTGGAGAAATCCAGCCCGTCTATTTGGAATAATCTTTGGTGCCAAGACTGGGACCTTATCGGTACCTATTATGACACTGTAACATAACATTTCTTTATTTTCTTAACCGTGCCGTTCTGGCATGGCATACATCTTCATTTTCTTCGCTAGCCGTTCTTCGTTAGAGTAAAATAGGATCCACACTATTCCCACTCTTTCCGATGATGTCGTAAAAGGCCAGAAAGGCTAGAAGACAAGAGCTTGCAAAGGGAGTTATGGTTTGGGACACATTGTTATATAGCATTAATTCCAAGACACAACTTGTTTAAAAACACTTGATTCTTGCCCTGAATATCGAGTTAGGTTTCAATTTCTGTTTCAAGCAGAAAGTTTCGCTCCGCCTGGGAATCGAACCCGGGACCTCTGGGCCTGAAGAAGGTGGTCTTACTGCTGGACCATAGAGACGGAATAAAAACGCGCGGCAGCAAAATAAAAGGTATCGATCAAAGCCCTAGACTTCGTCTATAGATGACCCAAGCTGAACTGTCCCACTAAACTCAATGACAGGAGGGCGCTACCATCGCTTAACTATATGGTTTCCAACATAGCAAAAATCGGAACCAGCGATCCGGTATTGACGGTGGCGCCCCACTGTCAATGTCATGCATAGGACAGTTCAGTATTTTAGAACTATACGCATAAAACTGTATGTCAACAGACGACGTCATCCGTAAAATGACGGATCATGCAATTTGCTGACGACATGTCTACGACGTAACAATACTAGTTTAGTTTATATTAACACTTGCTACCGTCCTATTGTCCAATCCTCAAAGTCGTGATCACTTAAAATAATAATTACTACAAACCCATTAAACATTTCACGCGAATGTAGTCTTTACAAAATATCCATTTAAGCCTTCATTTGTTTGAGCTTTTACGTCGATGACTAATTCCAGCTGTCAGTGTAAATTGTATCATAATAATATAGCAATAGAGCGTTTGTTTTTCGTGTTTGATTGTCAAAACGTGAACCGTGACACACGCGTGCTTCGTGCTTGGAGTCCAAATGTCACACAATCGACACTTTGTGGCGATGTTCTTATTCGATTGTTTTGTTTGACCAAATAAGTATCGAATTAAATACTTAAAATAATTTAGGGGGCACGGGAGAGCCCCCGCCAAGACGAGCCAAGCTAAGCGCAAGGGCACAACTTACTTTATTCTCGAACTCTACTTGCTACTTTTATTAGATATTTACCCCGTGGAAAATTACGGGCAAATGCTAGTTAAAATTAGATTCTTTATTATTAAGTACAAAAGTATAATATGAAGTAGGTATTTTGTATTGGTGCCACTAATAACCATTTTTGAAAATACCATAATTTTTATCGTATACAATATCAGCCTAGTTCCGGTCGAATTTTGCCACTAATATGATAAAACCTATCCTACCTACCTATTTCCTACTATATTTCCCATCCTATACTTATAATAAATGCAAAAGAAAGAAATAGACCATGTATAAGATTATTTTTATACCGGTTTTGATCTACACTTTCTTTGATAGACCGAAATTCACACGGGCGAAGAAACCGCGGGCAAAAGCTCGTCATGTATTTTTACGAATCTGACCGTGAAACCATTTTGCTTGGAAAATAAATATCCATGTTACACAGCACTGTATGAATCACCTTCAACATAATCAGGAGCAGGTTTGTTTTCCTGATAATTTTTGGTATTTATTCAACGCAGGAGTACCTGTAGAGGGTCCGTGCGTTTTCAAAAATTGACAGAACTGTGCCACTATCACTAGATGATTTAAAATATTCTGGTACCAGTTTTAAGGACGGAAAAAAAATCTGGACACCGCGGGGTAGCGACAGGAGAGCGCGCCATCTATGCGCCCCTAATGGAACCACCAACTGCGGCGGTTGGGGGTGCTTGTTCCTTAGCGAACGGCACTTCACAACCCTCGACAATACTTCGGGAGGGTTTTATTTTTTACGCTTACTACGTAACGAAAGTATTATTATTATGTTTGAAAGTCTCAATAAAAAAATCCATATCATTAGGTAATTTACTGATTATTTATTTAATTGTTGTTAAGATTAATAAAAGAGTGTTAGATAGTAGATCTTACATTTTCGACGACTGTTTTTCGGTTTTGTTTTAGAAGAATACTTTAACTACCTAATGTAATGACCAGACATAGAGCTCTACTCATATGTAATTAAAATCTTACAAATAAATGATTGAGAAAAAACTTCAAGAATTACTATCGTTAAAAGATTTGGGAATACACGAAACAGTTTTGAAACGTTTTACTGAGAGTAGAACTAATACAGGGTGTTAGGTAAAAGTGTTTATAAACCTACACACTATGCAAATAAATGGTATGGTGAATTGAGAAAATTGATATCATCATTTTTTAATTTTCATGCAAATCTGATTTTAAATTTTATTTTGTATGAAAATTAAAAAAAATATAAAATGATGATTTATCAAATTCCTATACCATTTATATGCAAATGTTTACATGGGCTAGTGTCAACTGTCGGCTTATTACTACTATTTACCTAACACCCTGTATATTTAGACTTCACTCGATTAAACCCGCTTAAACAACAGCTTTAAATGAAAAAGCTTTGACCTTATAAACCGAGCTTCCGAGCACTCGGCGAGCCGCAGCAGGTAAAAAATTATCAATTGTAAGAGCAATCGAGGTGCGCGCGGAAAACAATAAGGAAAATGAAATGGAAACAATATTTGTCTTGTTTCTAGACGAGGAACTAGTGATTTCAAATTAATTTTCTTATAGTTGCGAAGATACAAACAATTTAATTGTATTATTGTCTTCGTCTTCGCGGTTTGCTATGTAAGTAGTGGGAACGTGAAGTAGACCACGTTTAGAGTCCAAACACCTGATTTGGAGGTTCGATTTGATATGTTATCCAGATGAAATGGGTACAAATTAGATAGTCTAAGGCTGAGTTGAACCACCTAACTTTTACCGTAACTTTAATGTTTACCGGCATTTTTTGTATGGAGTTTGACAGATTTTTGACGTTTGTCAAACTTAAAGTAAGATGGGGCAACCCAGCCCAAGTCCCGGTTTAGTTGTCTGATAAGAAATATCAGTAAAACTGCAAAAATGGCTACAAATTAGTCGGCCGTTTGGTGTAGTGGTTCAGAACAGACTACTATGCCGAGAGGTCCCGGGTTCGATTCCCGGCCGGGCAGAAATTGAAATGATGAATTTTAATTTCTGTGACGGGTCTGGGTGTTACTATATATAATATGTATGTATTTAAAAAAAAAAGTATACAGGGTGTTAGGTAAATGGGTATATGAGCCGACACTAGCCCATGTTAGTGTCGGCTCATATACCCATTTACCTAACACCCTGTATAAGTAGTATATCCGTTAAGCTAGCACCCATAACACAAGCATTAAGTTGCTTACTTTGGGGCTAGCTGGCGCTGTGTGAAATTGTCCAAAGATTTTTTTTTTATTTTAAATTCAAATCCTGCGCTATTTTTGGGACATCCTATACGAGTACCTATACTTTTTGTATCTCTATTGGTAAAAACCACATGAAAATTCGCTCAGTAGCTTTCGTTGATCTCGAACAGACAGACAGACGTAGCATAAGACTTTTATAATATGTAGTGAAGCCTAGTAATGGCGCTCTATAAGTAAATAACCAAATCCCCCGCGCCGGGCATCGAACACGACCGGGCTTATTTATTTTATTAATTAAAATCGCGACGAGATTTAAAACTCATCGGAGCACTACGGAACCCTGCACCACTTGTGTTTGTCCTCTTGTGGCCAGTGCTTTTATCTTTCAACTAGTTTGCTTTCGGTTCGAGAAAAATAAAAGACGTTTCATGCTGTTTCTTTCAAACTACAGAAACAAAAATGTGTTTTTTTGGGAATACAAGTTGCAATTTTTATATATAAAACAGTCATTTTGCCCGATATTCCAACTTTGTGAACTTGTGAATGCTTGGAGTACCTACATAATAAGAACTGCATCAAATTCTCTTTAGCCAAACGTGATAATATTGAAGACAAACTGAAAAGCTATTTTTTTGAATCGGTTAATGAACATAATGTACTAATAGATAAGATGCTACCTTATGTGATCCCAGTGAGATTCGAACCTAGCACATGAACCACAGGCCATCGGCCAGCGGCAGTCAATGCCCCGTTAATAAGAACGCGAATGAAAAATTTTCCCGCCGTACATCTTCAATAATAGGGACGCCATTTTCTTCCCGCCCGTGGGCCGAGTCAATATTTGCTAAAAAGGTACTCGTAATAAACTATAGGCGGGAAATACTCTATGCGTTTGTAGCAGGAGAAATGTTAGGTAGGAAATTTACATGATGTCTTTTGAAATCCAGTAATAGATGGAAACTTTACAAAAGTACAATTATTATTATTTACGCCAAAATATTGTTTTTCGATTTAATAACACTTTTAAACAAGGTGTTCCTAGTTAGATATTAATTTAAAACTAAATGGCGCTCGAATTGTTTTTGAAAATTGCATGAATTTCCAGTTACAAAAAGTTAAAATATGTAGGTGCGAGATGCGTTATTTTACAATCATAGCTCATGAATGAAGGCCAAAAAGATTTGGAAAAACATTACATACAAACATACAGTGTTTTTTTTTAAAAGTGTCACTAAAACTAAGCAGCAACTTATATTTCTTGCAAGCTGTGTATACCTCTAAGTGATAGTGCAATTAGCTTAATATTTTGCGTATTTTTTAACATATTGTGTATTGTTGTAGGTACCTATCGTTGGTGTACCTAATAAATAAATAAATAAATAAGTTGTAAAACTTCATTACGAATCGTGTGATGTATGACATAATTTATTTAAATTTTTAGGATAAACTTTTGATAATTTTTGACTTGTCACCTTTCGACACCTCGACTGGATAAGTAGGTACAGAAGCACTGTCACTATCACGTTATTAGAACCTATTTGACCTCTACGCTCCGTCAGCAGAGAATTGCTTAGTTACGCGCTTGCTATTCCTAGTTTTAGTTTATATTTATAATTTTGATTTAAACCCAACTTTGCAGTTGCCCCACAACACGCAGTGTGACCGGGTAACAGCGGCGAGGGCCCTCGTAGTCCGTACGGGGGCCTTAAGTAGGCCATAGGCAGCGTTCCGACTGATTTACATTGATCCCCGCATTATTACCCCAAGTATAAAGATGAGGCAACAATACGTGGTCTGTGTTGACCTATTTTATATCCATTCGCTGGATGCCTCTGTTTTGATGCGAGATATGAACCCTCGAGAGAGATGGAACCCTTCATTTCAAAGGGTCACTGAGTTGACATGGAAAAAATCCTTTGGTAACTCATATATCATCAAAATAGGATGTACACTGCTGAACATAGGCAACACTGTATGATTTGGCCGGTTGGCAGTGGCCTGCATTCAGCGCCTTCCTTTGAGGTCATTTGTCCACCATGTGGGTCATCAAAACTCATATACGGGTCAAGGTATCTTGATTCATCAATAGATCAAACTCAAGCGAGAATAGAATAACAGTTTTGGCATCGAACTGCCGATTCGGGATATTGCTATTTCGACGCAGTCAACTTCTGGAGTCTGGTGGACTATTAAGGTGAACCACTTTTAACACGAGCATTTTAATTTTAGCTTAGCTAGACTGGTGACTGGAATTATAAATAGGTGGTTTGTATTTTTACTCGCATAGATATGCGCATATATAAGCAGTTTAAGAAGCACACTGGTGCAGTATAGTGAAAGGTCTGTAAGCGTCTACTATCAATATAAATAAAAGATGTATCTATTTATCTATCGACTTCCAACAAACACATTTACATGCAACGGAGTTTAGATTCATCACATGCCATACGAAGTTATTTATTTTTAACCGACTTAAAAAAAGGGGAGGTTATTTCAATTAGGCTTTTCAAAAGTGTTTTTATGTAGACATTGCTTTGCAACCTTTAAAGAAGCAAAGTAACTGATAGAAGAAGAAAAGAGCTCTAAGCAGGTTCAAAGTATAAGGTTATGCGTTCTTTTGAGAAATTCAAACGCCCCTATTCACAAACATTACTATCAGCTCACAGGGCGCGTGGACGCACAGGGTGACACACGAACCAAACACAGAGCTCTATTCAACGCTGTGTGTCCGATTTCCCTGTTGCGCGCTTTCTTGACTGGTAGCCTCAATATGGTCCCGGTCAAGAGGGCGCGCAATCCGCAATCTTCGTGTTGGTTTCCGCTGAAAACCAGCTTCTCGACATGGCGCTTGTTATGTCGCGAATATAGCTGAGCGGACGCCTCTTCAGCATAGCTTGTAGTTTAATGTTTAATGTTATATGTTACTGTATTTTTATTTTATTTTTATATGCTGAATAAAGTATTCTTATTCTTATTTGCTGCTTCACTTAAGCAAGCATCGTAAATACGTAAATCTCAGTATCAATCGTCGCGAGTTCACTCCCCTCGCGAGCCTAACATCCGAGCTAACTCGATTTCTGCGGCTTTCCCCGACGTATTTCTGATTGGTCACCTTTACCCCTCGAACGAAGGAGTAAACCTATGCTGGTGGCTTATGAAATTGAAAATATATAAACATTTTAATGTTTTTGGGGTTCCGTGATCGATTAGAAATTCTGTAGTCCCTTTCACCTACCTGTCTGTTGAGCTTCTCTTTATCATTATTAATCTCTGTACAATCCTATTTATTTTTTACGATAAAACAGGTAAAAGTTAAAGAAATAGATAATTTTAATTTGTTTTTAAAGAATTTTAGTCATTTGTTAATTAATTTGCTCCAGTAATCCCTCGCTGTAAGCTAATTAATTAAGCTTGTGTTACGAGTTCACCACAGTCGTTCAGTGGCGGCGGGGTTCGAACCTGCGTTTCTTGAACCACGTTTCGGCTAGTCCGATACCGATAGTAGTCGGATATTATCGCATAAGCCTAGGCGCAGAAAACCGACTTTTAGTTGGCCAATAGTACTTATCCTTTACCTGATCGTCACTTACCATCAGGTGAGAAACAGGCCAAGAGCTTCCTCGTTGTGGATAAAATAAAAAAATAGTCGGGCGAGGCTGTTTATCAGTATGGAGATGTATGAAAGTGCGCACATTACACCGATTTGATATCGGCCGATTCCTCATGCAAATTAGAATTGGGCCCAACCACAGGCCCAACTATTGGCCAACTAGTCTGCGCCTAGGCTATATATTGAATTCTTTATTACGATATGCCAACATTGTTTGTGAAATTTCCCGCCCATCTTATTGCGTTATCCGCAACATATCACGAATACCGAGTCCTCCGCACTCAGGCTGCATAGCTATTTTTAATCGGATTACTCAACCGATCGTCCGTCCAGGTTGTCGACGTCTTAGGTTTGGGCTCAACACGGGAATTCAATTAGTGCTCGATAATTGGGGTGACCCTCGCTGTACTGGTAATACCCGTAGGTGTACGGGCCGGTTCACACAGAGCGCTTGCTGTAAACTTGGATAGTCATAATTGGCCTACAAAACGTATTTGCCCGTATTCACAAACGATGCTTGCTTAAGTGAAGCAGCAAATCGAACCACAGCGTTGATAAGAGCTCTGTGATTGGTTCGTGTTTGACCCTGTGCGTCCAAGCGCATTGTGAGACCTATGAATACGGGCGATTGTAATCAACTGATATTATGCTATCCCTAAATAAATAAAATAAACGAGCTGTAAGGACTTTCAATTGTATCCTTTTTTATCACAACGAGGAAGTTCTTTGACTGCGTGTGATGATCAGGCCCGATGTCGATGGAAGTCAGCTCGCGAATTCTCAATCACAGAGGCACTGATTAATTTAGTTCCATCTTCTGAAACAAAACAATTATACATTTNCAACTTAATGTAAAAAGTCATTCCTTGATTTTTACTTAACCCTTACACGCTTATAACTATTCCAGACCATAAAATTATTTTTTCTTTAGCTATATCTACTTATTTTAGTCTAATTTAACATAAAAGTAGTACAGAAAGTATAAGTGCTATGTATTTCAGTGTTTTTCAGTCGGGGACACATATGTCCCTATATGCGTCAAGGTATACATTGCCTCATATATTGAAAATAAAATACTTCAACGCTTTTATTGCAAAATAAATACAAATCACACTAAAAATTCACATCAAATTTAATCAATAAGCTTATTTTTAATATTTAGAATAAGAAATTTAAAATAGATAGCATCATATCTTACGTATTTTTATATTTGATCCTCATCTCATCATAGACCTCTTTCTTGAAGTTAGACCTACCTAACTAGACTATTTGTTTCAAGAACAACTTTGAGTGTAGAGTCTCCAGCTTATAGAGGAGTGCGTGTAACACGGATATTTGACATAATTTTTCGTCTTGTCCATGCTTATTTTGAATCCCATTTATTGAGAGCCTCTTCTGAGACCATAGAGCGTGACTACAATCGTTGAATCTTACTTGGGGGACAGCATCCGAGAGGCTTCACGACATCTTCTTATCGAAAATACTGCAGTGTCTGAAAGTCTCAGACCTTTGACTGAAAGTCTTTGACCAATGTGTGTTGGCTTGGCGTGATGACGCACGGAACGAAGACGTGTTCCTTACTACTACGGGCCTTATGAGAAGGCTCAAAGTCACCCAAAGGGTGATGAGGAAGTCCGCAGGAGACTCAAAGTAACAGACGTAGCCCGCATAATTACCAAACTTTAGCGGCAATGGGCAGGGGACATAGCTCGCAGAAGAGATGGCCGTTTGGGCAGAAAATTTCTCGAGTGGCGCCCACGGATAGGAAGACGCAGTGTGGCTGGCCTCATTTTCCTGTGCTGCTCATATACATTCATGTATATGAACAGCACAGGAACGATTGTTGTGGAAATCCTCAGGGAAGCCTCTGTCCAACAGTAGACACCCTTTCATCAAGGAGGAAACCATCCTCGTTGTCACTATTGTCAGTCATCATGACTTCTAAATTTGGTCTTTCTTGAGCGAAATTTCTTCAAGTCGATTTGAAGACAAATTATTTACAAAAATACGTATGAATTATAAATAAAACATCAATATAAACATACAAATTATAATGAGGCAAACAATATCCTTAGTAAGAACCAAGTTGCCTTTGACGCACATAGGGACACCCGTGTCCCATTACATATTTTTACATAATATTCATTATGCATACGAAGAAAATCGAAAATATGTAATAAAACGATAATTATACTTATTAGTGAATGTAAGTCGGAAGAAAAATAATGGCTAAAAAGCTGCTAAGTAATATTAAAATATTTTTTAATTTTGACGTCTAACGAATTTTTTTTTCACATTTTGTGCCAGTATTTTTTTACAAAAGGAATCGCGTTTTTTATTATTTATAGCGCATAAACATAAAAGATAACAATAAAATTAAAGAATATTAAACTACAAAGGGTTTAACTTAACTAGTATTACTGTAAATCGTAAAAATTAAGCGGGGACAAATGTGTCCCATATGCGTGAAAGGGATAAACATTGTTTTTATCTCGATATTTTATTACGTTTAAGCAAAATGCTCACGGAATAATGACAACGTTTTAATAGTTATAGAGATTTAATTCCAAGACCCAACTTCTTAGACAAATATTTTATTCTATAGACCGAATACACTGAACTGTCCCACCCGTGACATTGGCAAGGGGGCGCCACCGTCAACACCGGATCGCTGGTTCCGATTTTTGCCATGTTGGAAACTTTATAGTTAAACGATGGTGGCGCCCCCCTGTCAATGAGTTTGGTGGGACAGTTTATTGTAGGTCATCTTTAACCCTGAAAACTGAGAGATGTTTTGACAGCTTATTAAAATACAAAGACTACTGGTGTCAATAACCCTTAACGTACAATCCGATCCGTTTATCCCTGTCATTGCCAATTATCCCAGTGTGAATGGGCCCTAATCACGGGCTCTCCTAGACCTAGATAGCCACTGGAAGACATCAGTGCGCCTGATTCCTCTGGAAGCGAGAGCCTATTATTGTCCAGCGAGATACGCATTATCTAACACAATTTGTTGTAACCAACTGCTACGTTTAATACGACCAATATTTGGTGCTTATCAACATGGAAGTAGGTACCCTTTATTTTTTGTTTTACTTAAAAATTAATAATCTTAGGGATTTTTTCTCAAACACATTTAGAACTTATTAATGAAGTAAGATTAGTAATCCCAAAAATTACCTTCTGCAATGGAAATATGAAAAAAGCAGCTAACTGCATTATAAAACACAGTTACTTGGGCTGAGTTGCACCACCTAACTTTGACTTTAACAAACGTGAAAAATATGTCAAACTCCTTACAAAAAGCACCAGTTATTGTTATAGTTACGGTCAAAGTAAGTTGGTGCAACTCAGCCTTAAAAATCTTAAAATGGACTATATTATCTTATGCCTAATTTTGAGACGGTCTATGTCTGCCAAAAAGGTAAAGTCTAATCTTAATATCGAATATACAATAGATAATTGTATGATACTTACTTCACTGAATCACCATCAAACATGTCATAATATTATAATGACTTATTTCGCACGATTTCCCTTTGCTCCACTAGCTTTCCGCCCGCGGCTTCGCTCGCGTCGAATTTTTTGGTTTTTTATATAACCTATGACACTCAGCAATAATGTAGCTTTCTATTGGTGAAAGAATTTTTAAAATCGGTTCAGTAGATCCCGAGATTACATACCCCTTACAATTTAACAAATATACAAACACACAAACTTTACCTCTTTATAATATTAGTATAGATAATCTTATTTCACAAGTAAATCCAAGCACGTGATACATAACATAGGCATGCACTTCTATTTACAGAATATCAAGGCCGTCTGATAATTTTTTAATTAGTTCCATATTTTTTTTAATTATAGTATCAGAGTTTACGAGGGACTTAATCTATATTACATACTTTATAGTTCAAGAGCCCGGCTTCGTCTACTTTTTTCTTACTTCTAAGAGATATTTTGCGATAGGGTTTCCTCAATCCTCCATAAGTTTAACTAATTCTAGGGGAGACCGAGGCGAGTTGTAAGAGAGGAGATTTGTAACATTGTTGATTTTTTTTAAACTTTTGAACTACTAGCGAGCAGAACAGTGCGCGTTTTTAGTTCAAGTCTCGAGCTAACGAATGCGAGCTGTTGCAAGCTCGCTGATAGTTAATAGGTTTCCAAAAATCGACAATGAATGTCTTAACTCTCCTTGGTCTCCCCTATGCTCGTTTGTTGCCAAAGAAATAGTAAAGCCAGATGAGAGAGTGGAACCTAAAGAAAAAGTTGAGGCTTCTTCTTTTTTCTATTTTTATTAACTTAATTAGGAATATTTAATAAAAAACCTTGCCCTAGAAAATGCCAAAAAGATAACAAAATGACCCGAGCCTTACACTTTCAAATATCATTTGATTAATATAGAAAAAAAAAGAAAAACCTTGACACCTCTTCAAATTTTTCTGAATAAGATTAATTTCACTGGTCTAAATTCTGAATCAATATTGATTAGAAATAATAAAGTATTTACAGCGGGATTCGAGACAAAACAATCATTGAGTGACATGCCGAAGTAACCGCGGGTGAGGTCGCGGGCAGATGCTAGAATTTTTATTTTTATTGTTATTAAACTTAATCATTAATTTAGGTATTAAAGGACTAAAAAAAGGAAAAAAATCACAAAAAAGGGCAAGTTACAAAACACAACATTAACTAGCTAAGGAGAGTACTTTATTGTCCCCAAAGATTTTGTACCAGTAAAATTAAAAAATAGCGATGAACAGAATTTAATAAATTAACCTGAATGATGAGCTCTTAGACACAAAAGATTTGGCAGCGTTTTTTCATCGTAAACACAATTTAATTGTCCACGGCAGATATGGCCAACAATCGCAAGTCCGAAGAGCGCTGTCTGGTACACAATATTAATTTGTTTTCGTCTTTACTTTCCTGGGAAAAATAAGACATTATTAACTATTAATTACATCTAAAAAGTCGGATGACTTAGCCTCTGAGGTAATAATTATCACTATAGGCTAGCGTCCAGTGATAAATAAATAGATTAACTATCTTTAATGATAAACGCTGATCTTAGATAGTTCCGATCTTAATCTTAGATCTTTGCCTAGCTTAAGATCCTGGATAAAAAAGTTGGCAACTTGACTCATACTAAAATGTTCAAGAAACTATATTCAAAGATCTGGTGAAGGTCGCGGGAGGTGCCTGGATGCTGGCGGCGCAGGACCGGTCTTTGTTAAAATTCTTGGGGGAGGCATTTGTCCAACAGTGGACGTCATTCGGCTGAAACAAACAAATATTCAGAAGAAGTCTATATTAGGAATTGTCTTTGGTATTACTAGATTCATAATGCACCTAGCATTATAAATGGCCGCTGCTTATTATAGGCAGTAGGGTTATAATGTGTTTACTTACATTATACGAGTATCATTGAACGAAAATTAATCTTATTTATAGTTTTAGATGGACCAATGGTAGCGAAAAGATACTTCAAGCATAATTATGGTGTATTACTGTGGTGAACAGCAGTTAGAATGATGATGATGGAATTTTAGACTATGCTGTACTAATTAGCAGTAAAATCTAAACATATATAACTCAAAGGTGACTGACTGCCTGACTGACATAGTGATCTATCAACGCACAGCCTAAACCACTTGACGGATCGAGCTGAAATTTGGCATGCAGGTGGATGTTATGACGTAAGCATCCGCTAAGAAAGGATTTTACGAAACTCCACCCCTAAGGTGGTAAAACGGGATCCACGCGTACGAAGTCGCGGGCGGTCGCTAGTAATTTTATAAACGCAGCGTACTCATAGGGCAAATAACTGTAAATAGCGATATTTTTCTCGTCAAATATCTTTGCTTGAGCTGGAGCAAGCCACTATCGTGCTAACAGTATTATTGTAGCTTTTATTACTCTACACTTGACTTGCCTTAGCTGCGCGTACGTCGTGTTTTCCAAATCGTTAAATCCTCTAATAAATACTAGTGTTTATTCAAAAGAACGGCCGACAAAGGAGTTTTTGCTTCTCAAGACTAGCGGCCATGATCGATTTGTGTTAAAAAGTTAAAGTGTATCTAATATACAGTGTGCTACGTCGTATATTTGATTGATTGCTCCCAGTGGCTTCGCCTTCGCGATGTCGAAGCATCTTAACCCAAACTACACCCCTATGGGGATTCAACTGTGTGATGTCTGTCGATTTATCTTGGTAGGTACTCATTGTTTTATTAGTCTATTCAGGTTAAATTGTAGTCCGCAGGACCGGTATTTGTGGAAATCCTGGGGGAGGCCTTTGTCCAGCAGTGGAAGTTTTTCGGCTGAAGCGAACGAACGAACGAAATTGTAGTATCTATAGATGTCTTAATTTGCAGATTTCTTTTTTCCGGGCTTTTCCTTTTTTTCACTTGTTTAGTTTTTTTTTGGTAATGTATTGTTTTTGGTCTGAAGTTTTATGTTATTGCAGAATATTCTTAGGCTGAGTTGCACCACCTAACTTTAACGGTAACTATGACGATGACCGGTGTATTTTGTATGGAGTTTGACAGATTTTTGACGTTTGTTACAGTTAAAGTAAGATGCTGCAACCTAGCCTTAGAGCACTAAATACGACATACTTTCGTCAATTTTAATAACAGCCCGCAAAACAAATATATTTAGTTTGTAGGTAGCTTAGGAGTAGTGAGTTTTTCACTCCAGGATATTAAAGTTGTTATACTGTCAAATAAAGTAGATTTTTCTAGCATATGAATAAACGCGATCAAAATCAAAATGAACTAATTAGCTCAATAAAAAAATCTTTATTGTGATAAGATTTTTTCACATTTGCAAGGTCGCACGCACATGTCGACTGTAAAAACACCAAAGTGCATGTTGCGAACTACGTAACGTTTCGTTATCTAAGTTGTATTATGAATCGTTGTTGTTTCATTAATATTTGTTATTAGTCATTCATTGAGTGTTACGTGCACATCGTGACCTTGGTATTCGTATCACTAAGTAAAGCTTAGCTTAGCTTTATCGTCAAACCAGGTTAAAAGTTTGAGTCTAGTCAAAAATTATATAATCTAATAAATAAATAAACTTTAAACTTTTTTTCTTCCTTTATTATGTGCAGAATTCACCAATATTCACTCACGGCTTCTGTCGACGTATTTTAGTATTTTCTCCAATTAATATTTTGACATATCCTCATTGGCTATAAACTTCTTTATAATAAATAAGGAAACTATTTCAATCATAATATTTTGACAGTTGATTAAATAAATATGTCAAAATATTTCTTGATAAAGAAATAGTGCAAGTGAACTGAAGTGTTGTGTTTGTGTAAACAGGGCAGCAGGGTGGCGAACAACAGGGTGCTACCGCAGAGGTGCGCAGCATCGAAGCTGGACGAAGAACAGAAGCTGCGAAGCGTAGCAGATGATCGTAGTAGCGCGGCGCAGCGTAGCGGTGTAGCAGGGAGCAGAGCGGAGCAACGCCCGGCGCGTCGTAGCAGGGTGGAGCAGAAGAACGCCGTAGCAGATCGCAGCAGCGGAGTTCGTAGCGGGCGTTGCAGCAAGGAAGCGAAGCAGGGCGGCAGAGTGGCGAAAGAGGTTCGCCGTCGGGCGCCCAGGGCCGCCGCTTCGGCCGCCGCTTCGGCCGCCGCTTCGGCCGCCGCTTCGGCCCCCGCGTCTGCTGCGCGCCGTAACGCATGGAAACACCCTTTGTTCAGGTACGTGCTTTTTACGATCTCCCCTTTTCTCTTTCTTTAGACAGAATGTTTAGAATTTGTAGACAAAGCGACTAGAAAATTTATTATTAGTTAATCTAAAGGGCCAAAAGCCCGTAGACACTGCTGCTGCATTTGAAAGTCATACACATGTTTTGAAAGTAAATCAAAGGATTACATAGTTTGCGGGGACCTCTTGTCCCTGTCTCTTTAATTCGAGCCATCATAAATGTTTCACATTATTTTACCACATAAAAAAAACAAATATTCTTCAACACGTAGGCATACTTATAACATTACGTTCCTACTAATTACCCTCTTTAGCGCTGCGCAGTTGGTTGGAAAAGTCAGTTTATTTCTAGTTATAATTTTCCTATTGGTTCAACTTCTATAAGTGTAGTTGCAAATGACTTGAAAAGTGCTTATGCAATTAGAAACAATCAAATACCACTTTCCGACGATCTAGCTAATTTTCCAGAAATATCATGGCGGTTCCTTGAGTGGTCGATATACCATAAACGATGCAAATGAATCAATTATACATAGTTACAGTGCCATGCAGCTGAATAATGCCTATCTCTAAAAATAATGCGATCGATTGACTGCTTCAAGTTTAACAGCAACGACTTTGGGAAACTATAAGTAGAGGTTAAGTGCACGACACATCACACAACAAAACATCAACCAATATTCTGCCAACTTATTTTTTTTTAATCCACAACGAGGAAGTTCTTGGCCTGTATCTCGCCTGATGGTAAGTTATGATCAAGCCGAAGGTGGAAGCGAGCTTCACCCGGAATCCTCGACCACGGAGGAACTGGCTATCTTACCTCTAACTGCCGGAACACAACAATGCTGTTAACATTGTTGCCGTTTCATTTTTTTCACAAAAGTGAAACTCACACATTGCTTTTCCTCTTCGTACTAAGTTCGGTGTGATAATATAGGCGGATGTACGAAATACCGAGTTAGACGAATATCAATCAATACTCACATTTGATTCAAAATCTCAGCCTTGGCAATCAACTTTTTATTATTTTCGCCATGGAAAACTCGAGCGACGCCGGGCACAGTCGAGTGTACACCAGCGCATCAGGCGTACCGCGGTGACCTTGAGGCCGCCCTTACACCGCGGAAATAAGATCGACTTTTGCACTGCAACTGATACACTTGACGTGCCGAGTGTACATATGACAAGCCGGTAATTGGAACTGGACAGACAGACACGACGATCGTTTTATGTATCACCCAGATGTTTGGGGAATTTATGGGGTTTCTTTATTACTTTGGTAGTGACGTGTTTTTAAAAGCCATATCTGTAATCAAATTCCCAGTTGTATGTCGCATGTTTATTACTAGAGTTCGCCCGTGATCGTACAAAGTGTAACTAGATAAGTTGGGGGTGCGATGGGATGACGGGTCATTAAAAATCGTGTGTAATTAAGTTGATGTGCGTGGGTACGCGTGGTAATCGTTTTCAACCGACTTCAAAAAGGAGGAGGTTCTCAATTCGACCCGTATGTTTTTTTTGTTTTTTTTTTCTATGTTTGTTACGCGATAGCTCCGCCAATTATGAACCGATTTGAACAAATCTTTTTTCAGCGTATAGGTAATATCTCAAGGGTGGTCCCATTTAAATTTAATAATAAAAAAAACAACCCCCAAGGGTGGAAAATTGGGGATGAACTTTTTTATAATATACATTAAGAATATGGTCTCAATGTACTGCCTACCTTCAGTGGTAACATCAAGGTAATAATTAGTCAACTAAAAAGCAAGAAATAAATAAATTTTATAAAAAAAAAAAACCGACTCCAAAAAACCTACACTAAAAAGCAGAATAATAATTACTAATTACCTACTTATTTATTAGGACGAATTATTAATATTTATGTAGGTATACCATGATTGATACTTTTGGAGTCGGTGCAGGCAAACTTTACATGTTTCATAATCTTGGCACCGACTCCAGAAGTATCAATCATGGTATACCTACATAAATATTAATAATTCGTCCTAATAAATAAGTAGGTAATTAGTAATTATTATTCTGCTTTTTAGTGTAGGTTTTTTTCTAAGTAGAACCTCATTATTTCATTACTTTCCAATCATCTGACTCTTATAGAAGGGAACATCTTAGACATCATTATCAATAGACATTACAGGGCAGATATGTACCATCCTAAACTACATCTCACTTAACATCAGATGCGATTGCGGTTCAATACCTGCCTTGTCTTGCATAAAAAAATCTTGTTTGTAACTAATGGAAATAAAATGTACCCCAGATTTTAAAGAACTGCGCTCTCTCGGCATCGAACTTACTAGGTAAGACAAAAATCAAAATCAAAAATATTTATTCAGTTTAGACCACAAGTGGCACTTATGACATTAGTACATGTCCGCGTGTAGAGCTTAGGGTAGGTCACCTGTGTAATAAATAACTATAGTTCATTGATTTTGATTTGCTTAAAATAACAAAAACCTATTTGAATGTTTACACATATTTTTGTTACCAACCTGATGCTAATATGTACCAACTTGTTACAATCGATAATATAGCGATTGTAATAAGTTAATGGCGCAGCCTTTGTCCATGTCATGTCATGACAAAACAAGGCACCGGGCGAGAATCTATAAAGAATTGCATCTCAACACTCCGGCGAGAAATAAAAACAGAACCAACTCAAACAATTGTAATATTACTAAAGATGCTCGGAGCAAAGTGCAGGCGCCTCATTGGATAGTTTAATTTGCAAAGAAAACACGAGCTTTCCTAAGAAATCGCTTCCCCGATAATAAATATTGTATTTCCCTTCCCTCGAGTTGCTTTTATGGAATTTTAACAGGCTGATAAAATAAAATGCGGGCGGTTTTTAATTTAAAACAGCCGGTTACTAAGTTTAATTTGAATAGATGATTTACGTTTATTAATTAAGCAAGCTATATTGAGTGTAGGTACCTACGTGTGTTTGTGTGGTGCCCAAGTGTTGATTAGAGATACTTTTAGAAACTTAATTTGAGTGTATGGATATTGTGTGTGTGGTTCTTCTAATGTAAAACTAACAATTTTTTTTATCGATATCGATATTTCGAATAAAAGGACATAATATAATGTGCATCATGTTTACTAAGTAAATGCATAATCGGTGTTATGCGAAATAATGGTAATGTGAAAATTTATATTATGAAAGTGTTTTTATCGAAGAATGCGCGATATAAACTTTGTGTGGAAAAAAGAAAACCATGCGGTCTATGCCGTGGTCAGAAGGTAGTTAAATATAACTATGGCATTGATTTAAACTGGGTTCGATTTACGTGTAGCGTTTTGGTGGTTGACATACCTCTTATTTATATCATTTTGAGCATCAATATTCAAAGATAGATTTAAACGCTCGTAGGTAGTGTGCACCCAGCCTTATGAATGAGTGTGTGTAACTTTATTTTGTAATACTAGGGTACGTATTTGATAAACGTTTGCGACTCGCTATTGTCATATTGTGACCTAGATAAAGCTGAATAAGCAGAGTAAATACAAATGAGTAGGTCATCTTCATAGCAACGCACCGAGCGCGTTTGTATGTGAGCGCGCTAAAACGTATGCGGCGCGCACGCACACACTGACAAAATTCGGCGCAACTCCCCGCTAATCCACGCTAAATTTTGTCAGTGCGTGCGTGCGCGCTCACATACAAACCGCGCTCGGTGCGATTCTATGAAGGTGACCTACTCATTTGTATTTACTCTGGAATAAGTGAATAAAAATAAACACACAGTGCGCCAGTAACTGCATCTGCATTAACTGCACTCGTTGACAAGCAGGCTTAATATCGCGCATCCGATTAGCCGAGATAACTGGTACTCATGAAAAACCTACAATGAGCTACGCAGTTGGGACGCACGGTAGAAAACAGGCCAAGTTATAATAGCAGCTATGGTAGGGCTTGTTCTCATGAGTTTTTTGTGGGAAGTACGTGTTTTATTATTAACACACAAACATCCCCCCCAAGTTTTTCCATAATGAACGGTACTACGCTGCCCGCATCCAGGCTCTTCCCGTGACCTTCACCAGATCTTTGAATTTGATCAGGGAGGCCTTTGGCTGCAGTGGACGTCATTTGGCTGAAACGACGACAATATCCCGTTTTCCGATCCCGATCCGTTCGAATTTGTAATTAATTAGACCTGCTTGAATTACTTTACCTTGATGCATAGTTTTTCCAGTATGTTTTGTTTTATAAAGCTAGGTAGGGACATTTGAAGATATAGAAAATTTTCTAACCGACCTTTTTCTTTGTGGCCAGTATGTGTGGGAGAAGTACCTATTTAACTTTGAATACGAGGGCTGCCCTAAAAGTATCGGGAATGGAATTTTCCACTGTTCCAGTCATATTAAAATCTATTTAATTGCAAACTCCAGGGTTTTAAAAATCGTATACCATTTATTTATTTAAAAAAAGATTCTCGGTCGTATCACAAGGTCTTGTCAAACTTGTTTAGTCGTTGAGAAAATGGAATTGACTCGAGAAAATTCAAGAGCGATGATTTATTATGACTTTTGAAGTGGTTTAACACAAAAACAGTGTGTTGACCGGATGATTTCTGCATTTGGTAATGAAGCCCCATCCAAAACCACAATTTATCGCTGGTTTATTGAATTTCAACGTGGACGTGTCAAGCTCAGTGATGATCCCCGTCAAGGTCGTCCAAAAACTGCAGTCACCTAAGAAAACGTTGATGCTGTGCGTAAGCTGATTGAAGAAGATCGACATGTGATATACCGCGAAATTCAGGCAACTTTAGACATTGGCATGAGTCAAATACAAATAATCTTGCATGAACAATTAGGTGTAAAAAAGTTGTTTTCCCGATGGATACCGCATTCGCTCTGTGAAGAGCAAAAAGCGGCTCGCGTTACTTGGTGCGTCAGAACTCTCGGGAGATTACATGCAGGATCCTCAAATGCTGTATACAACATCGTATCAGGTGACGAATCATGGATATACGCGTACGAACCCGAAACAAAAAACCAGTCACGAGTTTGGGTGTTCGAAAATGAATTAAAGCCAACAAAAATTGTTCGTTCACGGAGTGTTGCAAAAAAAATGGTGGCCACGTTTGTCTCCAAAACCGGCCATGTTGCGACTATTCCTCTTGGGGGACAAAGAACGGTTAATGCAGATTAGTATGCTAGCATTTGTTTGCCACAGGTCGTTTCTGAACTCCGTAAAGAGAACTGCAACCGCCGCATCATCCTCCATCACGACAATGCGAGTTCTCACACCGCGCACTGAACAAAAGAGTTTTTAGAGCAAGAAAACATAGAATTATTAGTCCATCCGCCGTACAGCCCCGACCTAAGCCCTAATGATTTCTATACTTTCCCTAAAATTAAGAATAAATTGCGTGGTCAGAGATTTTCATCACCTGAAGAAGCTGTGGAAGCCTACAAAACGGCCATTTTGGAGACCCAAACTTCCGAATGCAATGGTTGCTTCAATGATTGGTTTCGTGTATGGAAAAATGTGTCAAAGTTCGCGGAGAATACTTTAAAAAGCAATAAATACATTTTTAAATAGTAATGTTGTTTCACTTCCTTGATTCCCGAAATTTTCAGTGCCGCCCTCGTAGTATTTACATATAGTTAGAACCTGGCTTATTTTCAGCCAATTTGGAAAGATTTTTATTTATATAAAAAACAGTCTTATACATTAAGGAAATGGCCCGATAAAATGAGATTACACTTTTTGCGGCCACAATCTGCGTTGTTTCTTTAAAGGAAAAGAATGGCCGGTCGTCGAGTTGCTGCCATCAGTAATTGAATTATACCATCGATTTTCCATTAAAATGTTTTATGGAAGTAAATGTAAAAGTCTGGGGAGCGGCTAGCCCCACCCCAAGGCATTAAAATCAGTTTTGTTTTGCACTTGTACAATTATGTTGTTCGTCGTAGAGGGATTAAGTTTGGTATTGGGTTCGTAACTCGATAGTTTTAAGGATAATGTGACGTTGATTCTCAAATGTTAGGAGCTTTTACTTTCATGGTCAATAAAAAAATATTTCTGATGTCCGCAAAACTTTTTATTACTAGCCTGTGCCCGCGACTTCGTACGCGTGAAAATAGTTTGAATAATATTTCCCGTTTTTGCAACATTTTTTTTAGTCCATTCCTATTGGCTGTAGGGTAATGTTAGATAATCTAAAGCCATCCTCGAAAATAGGCTGTCCAACACAAACATTTTTCAAATCGGACCAGTAGTTCCTGAGATTACCGCGTTCTACCTAACAAACAAACAAATTCTTCAGCTTTATTATATTAGTATAGATAGATAATAAGCTCTTTAAGGAAGTCACTTGGTGAACATAGTATTTTGTGCAAAAGTACCTACGGTCCTTGTCGTCATCCACGGTTCCATGGTTCGAATAGTGACTTAATCAAATCAGTGGAATTACATTATATTTGTCAAAACCTGCACCTCATCAGTGGCGAGCATTTATCTTATTTCCAAATTAGCGACTTTCAAAAATAGTCTCAACGTTTCTCTCTCTTCCAAAACCTAGTTCAAATGTTAATACAATAAACTAAGCACGGCTTATTCAAAAGAATACAATGTCTATTCATTTAAATTGTATACAGCAGCTTTATTACACTGTTAATCTATTTTATATTACAACTAAGCCATAAAAACATGCTCTAGATTTTCCCACTTCATTAAATGTTTCCCTTTTTATAGGGAAAGTATTCTAGTTTATTGCGAATGGTGCCATGCCCTGCACAGTCTGCCCTAGTAAAATGCGCCGTTGCGGCGTGCAAGGGTGAAATAACCGCTCGGGCTTGACTTAACACGTTAGTCGCCGGTTAATTATAAACTTTTTTCGCGTGCCATTTGAGAGTTAAGATTTCACATTAGACATAATAAAGGTACGAAGAAAAAATCTAACAGTTAGAGTCGATTAACATTGCTTCGAAGATTCGTATTTCCAATTTGGTTTTCACAATCTTATTGACGTAAGAAGCCTACTGAGGGAAAATTTGTTAAAATCCATAATCCTTTGAAGCCGTGAGCCGTGCTTATTGGAAAACTAAGAAACGACATATAGTTTATTTTTAATCTCTTTAGTTCGACCGAAACATGTTGAAATACGGAAATACTACCACCGTTTTGCCGTCCACGCCACCTTTAATGCCAAATTTTTAGACACAGTTCTCGTATACATATATTAGTTGTATATTTTTATATCAAACTGTAACCCATGCGAGCTAGTAAAGTATGATTTCTAAGATCGGCATAAAAATAATTATTATGACCTATAACTAAAATTAGTCCTGCATCCAGCACCTTCCTGCAATCTTTATGAGGTCATTTGTCCACTTTGTGAGCGGATGTTCTACTCTGGAATTCACGGGGAAGGCTGTGGAGTGTGGACGTCCTGTGATGATGAAATTAGAGTGTTGTACTGCTGCTGTGAAGGCTAGATGACCTGACGATGATATTGATAAAAGGTGGTATCTAACAGCTCATTGAGGTAAAGAAGATTTCAGAGGCCAGTGACATGTTATTTTGACCGCAGCGAACTTGTCTGGCGCTCTGCCAAAGCAGCTTATGTAGCTCATTTTTATAATTTAGGTATCTCTTTGGAAATATGCATCTTACAAATAACATTTTGCTCACCTAGAAAGTTTCTGCTGGTAAAATTCTAATTGTCTATGAGGCTCACGCTTTGATCTTTAGAACCTGAGCATGAATATCTTATACTAGATCAGCCATATATTTTTACTATCTTAGGTTACTAATTGAACAAGTTCAGCGCACTTCTAATGACCGAACATGCCCAAAAATATCACAAAAACGTTAACCTATTTCGTTTCTAATTGTACCAATTGACATTTCAGTATCACCTCAATAATATAAACAATGGTATAGACATTTGAAAGTTAGGAAATAATCGCAAAAAGAACTGCGGGATGAAATACAAACTAGCGCTGGCTGTTGGGTTTTGAACCTTGTGCGGTGGGTATAAAGTCGATGGCTTTCGAATCGTCGCTGTGTACGAATGTTAATATCGGGACCGCGGCTCGCTCCAGTGGGACTTCGGACCGGTGGTGTGGAGTCGGGAAACTGCTGCGTTTGTGGATGAGGCATAATAAATTAGAACATTAAATAAATTGCATTACTTAAAAAAACAGTCACTGCATTTATGGTTACTACTAGTGCGATCAATGGTAATTTAATACTTAGATATTAAATATTATTTTACCACTCTTCATTACGGGAATTTGGATTATAACATAATACTATTTATTTATTTACACGCGTTACACTACAATCCGAATAGACAAATAGTAGAATAGATTTCGTAGATTGTAGCGCTCCATCCGTAGCAACTTCTCGTAGCATCCCCATCAATATGTTTGAGCTACAGACAAAATATTGGACAGATTTCATTTCGTAGTAGCTACGCTATGCTCATTTTCATACAAGCATTTTTGTATTACGTTTTTTCATAGCAATTCTATTTTTACATAATTGCAGAAATCCCTAAACATTATTGGCAGATTTAATAATCATGTTTTAATTTTCTAAAATCTCTTGACCGAAGCAGTGATCGCATCTTGATGTACGAGTATTTTACCTTAAAAAGTATACAGTACCGTCTTATGTTAGATTTTAAAAAGTCTGTCAATCGATTTGTGGTGTCATCATGCCCTGCCCAATCAATGGTATGCTAATGTTTGATTGGATATACAGGGTGGCCAAAACAGTGAGGTCTAAAAGAAAAAATTAGATTCCTTACCTCAAGGTGTACCTAAATCACCCCCATGTTTATTATACGATTGTGCTTAGTTTAGGAGATAGAGTTAATTTTGTGATATTTTAAAATTTTATGACCTAGTAGGCTTTAAACATTTTTATCTTTTTTTTGGGTTGACTTTTTTCAGATTTCTTTTTTTCGACAGATTTCTTATGAATTGCAGATGTTTGAAAAAAATAATCACCTTCCTATCTTTGATTCAAGATACAAAAGTTTTGCTAGAAACATTAAAATCACGCTTTTATCAGAACGCTATCAAATTTTCAACTTAAAAGTTTAAGTAAAAAAAAGTACTTCCATAGGTCCAAAACCATTTTAAAAACTGCGNATCATCAGTTTCCACCAGGTGTGATGAAGGGCAAGAGCTTCCTCGTTGAGAATAAAAACATGTTCTGTCCAGTTACTGCTTTAAATCTGTTCTACGTAATGTAAACTTAGAGGATTCCCAATATTAATTCACTCTAAGAAAGTCAAAAACATGTAACGAAATCTCCGACTTACCACTTTAGTGGACCGATTACAGGAAATAGTGGCCTATTAAGTACATGTTTTTTTGTATTATTATGAAAGTTCAGGAAACGGCGCAGTTTTTTAAATAGTTTTGGACCTATGGAAGTACTTTTTTTTACTTAAACTTTTAAGTTGAAAATTTGATAGCGTTCTGATAAAAGCGTGATTTTAATGTTTCTAGCAAAACTTTTGTATCTTGAATCAAAGATAGGAAGGTGATTATTTTTTTCAAACATCTGCAATTCATAAGAAATCTGTCGAAAAAAAGAAATCTGAAAAAAGTCAACCCAAAAAAAAGATAAAAATGTTTAAAGCCTACTAGGTCATAAAATTTTAAAATATCACAAAATTAACTCTATCTCCTAAACTAAGCACAATCGTATAATATACATGGGGGTGATTTAGGTACACCTTGAGGTAAGGAATCTAAATTTTTCTTTTAGACCTCACTGTTTTGGCCACCCTGTATGTATTGTCTCATGGATTGGCTTTGCATTGAAATGCTCTATTCCAGGGGTTCCCAAAGTGTAGCCGCGGCGCACTAGCGCGCCGTAGAAAGAAAAGCGCCCCTGTGTGTCAATTCTTTAAACAGGGTACTCATCTAGCCGTGTAGCATGTAATGTATCAGGCACGAGCCCGCTGCTCCCGCGTGATTCGCAGGGAGATCGTAGCGACCCGCCGAGTGGCAGTATCACTGCGAGCACAAAGGCGGCTCGCAGTAGGATCCAGGAACTCGCAGCCAGATACGCGATGACCGTGGACAAGCCGTACTCACTTGAAGGTTGGTTACGTTACATGCTACGTTACGTGCTACATGGCAGGTGAGTACCCTGCCTTACGTCGCGTTGGCTCTTGAAAACCGTTTATACCCTACCCCTCCCACGTCTCTCTCTTTACTCTTTACCCGCCCGTCTTTCGACTGTATCTTTTTCAAAAGAAAGGGCGCCGTGACAAACGCCCGTATTCACAAACATTACTATGAGGTCTCACAGTGAGCTCTATTTAACGCTGTGCATTCGATTTGCTGCTTCACTTAAGCAAGCATCGTTTGTGAATACAGGCGAAAATACTTCTGTCAGTGCGCCGCGGGATGAATAAGATTGGGAACCGAAAGGGAGCGAATCTATCCTAGTGCATCGACTCTTGAGCCGGTTCGGGCGTCGAGCTGGTGCTCATGGCCCGTGCTTCTTCTCGGCTGGCTACTGCCAGTCGGTGGTTGAGGCGTCGCTTTGGCGATGGACTGACCTGAGGCTTGTATCTGGCACCTCTGTCCCGCCCTCGGTGCGGTACTAGCCTACCGGGTGAGTCGACGTTGGTCGAGGCCCAGTGAACGACCAGCGAGCGGGCGGTTCCTGGATGCCAGGGAGCTTTCAGGTAGTCATGGTCAGTCAGTATGTGTTGGTTTGGTAAGGGCGTTGGGCCGTCACGATTCTGAAGCGGGGAAAGGGAGCGAAGTGCGTCTCCAAAGCGCTCTACCATTTCGTGGCTGCGTGTACCGCGCGCCGCTCCACCGCCAACTTTTGTTCCCTTTGTGACGGGCTCACGTTATTATTAAAAACAATAAATCGCCGAGGGCACCACCTACCACTATTGCTTCGCTTTCACTTCGCACCCCCTCACCCCCAACCCCCCCGAGCACCCCGTATAATTACTGAAGTGAACGTGCGGCCTTATTTGAAAATTGCTGCTCAATTGTTGATTAGTTTTAGAATTTTTAATCCGCTAAATACTATTGGTCGTTTAGAGCCTAGGCTGTGAAAGGCGTTCTAATAACTTAACGAGAAGGCTGCGAAAGTGCTACTGACCGCGGTAGGTGTTTTGTAATGAAGAAACCATCGCCATAGGCTGAGTTCACACGGAATGAATACCTTTTTACTGTGTTGGTAAAGTGATGATTACTATCCTACTAATCCTACTTCCTACTATAATAATATTATAAATGCGAAAGTTTGGATGTCTGGATATCTGGATGTTTGTTACTCTTTCACGCAAAACTACAGAACGGATTTTGTTGAAACTTTACAGTATTATTGTTTGTAACCCAGTTTAACATATAGGCTATAATTTATGCCGATCTGTGACACAATTTCACGCGGGCAAAAGGTAGTTTGACTTATAAAACCAAGCAAGTCTCCGTATGACCATTGCAATTGTACTTAGGTACAATAGCAATGCTATTACTTAGTTTACCGACATGCCGGTCTTGGTGCCACTTCCCAAGCTTCTCGGCATCTTATCAAATATTATATTAGAAAGTAGTAAACAGGCCTCTATACATAAATGCATACTGTCCATTAGTATCCATGTATATTCCTTCTCGAGATTGGTCACACCTTTATTTATTTGTTACCTCTCTGTCATCATTTTTGCAAAGGAGGATTTTTTTTTTCTCTTTTCCCAATGGTGTCAATCGACTCTGGAGTTACGTAGCTATTTCAGATGTTTCTGTGACGGTGGCTAGTAAGTTGTCTAGTCAATGACTAGAATGAAAATATCTTTGTCAAATCTAAAGCTTTCATTATTGACCAGTTGCCCACCCCTGACCTACGTCTCTACAATTTGAAAATTATAAATAACTTGAAAAAATCGAACTGCCTAAGGCGGGAATTCAACCCACGACCTTCCGCTTACCGGGCGACTGCTCTTCCAACTGAGCTACTTGCTACTTGGACACTGGATGAACCCGTCGAAATTTTCAAGTGTATGTAATACGCTGTTACGGCCAGCCTTTGTTTCATCAATGTTGGGTATAAGTACCCTTTTTACAATTGTTGTAATACCACGTTGTACACAAGTACACAACACATTATCATGTCACTGTAACTAAGTGCGTAATAGCGTTGTAATAGAGTTAAAATAAATAGATGAAAAGTAAAATCTTGTATGCAGCACCTGCGTTAAAATAAGAGTAAAACTGCAAGCAGATTGCAAGTGTGCAAGCTCGAGCCCGGCCCTACTAATAACCAATCACCATATTAACACCATGGGACGGCTCCTCACGGACTGGGATAGGCCCGGCGCAAACGTGGGCACTTTAATTATATTTGAGTCTTTACAGTTCGTTTATAGAGCGTTTTGAGACGCGCATGGTGACTTCTAACGTGTTGTAGAAGAAGATGGTTCAATTATTACCTCAAAGTTTCAATTCCCAGTCAAATAATCTAGCGTTCCTGCATCTTCACTCTTTGTGTACCAGCCTTAAAACAAACAGTCAATTTCTTTATTTGTGCTCACTTCCACCATTACAAAGCCAGCGGTCGCGGATTCGAATTCCTGGGCAAGTGTTTGTGTGTGCAGGCATTTGGGCTCGGTTGAATTAACTGCACCTAGCTTTGATGACTAGTGAATCGAAAGTTCGCGCAGACATATCTTTTTTGATTGACTGGCTGGCGCGGTTCTCAGCTATTGGACATGCCTGAGGTGAAACGCGCCTGTATTAAGGCTGCACTTTTGTCCATAAAAGAGTTTTTACCCTATCAGTCTTTGTTAGTTGGACTTACAAAGCTAACTTTGTAATTCACAAGTGTTTATGCTTTTGACCCCATCTCTGTCGCTAGGCGTTCGATTGTGCTTTAACTTTTGAGATATCCAATTTCCAGAGAGCTACAGAGGCGGGTTTTTGAAGCATTCGAATTCCGATTCGCATACGAATTCGTACCAATCGCATAGTTCCGAGTAACGGAATATGTATTTTTGTATGCATTTGTATATTTTCTTACCTATGTGAAACGGGAATAGACTTATAAAAACGTCCCCACATACGTAAATACCCTAAGTTGGAAAAACATTTTAGTCTAGTTTGAAAGGAAGTCTTGGTGGCTTAGTTGAGTTTACATCAAATCTATTCGATATCGAGTGCGTCAAAAAAATCTATGAAGATTTTAGTTCTTGAAAGTATCCGCTAGGGGCGCTGTAAAATCCGTTTAATGTAATTTTTTACGCAGTTGATATCGAATACGTTTGATGTAAATTACTCACACTAAGCCTGGCCAATGCCTACAGGCCACGCTACCGTTCGCAAAAAAGTTCTCGTATGAGGGCGGCCTTAATTTCCTTAATTAAGTAAATAACTTATTGACGAGATTTAATCAAAAAAAACCCACAAAAATCCACCCGATGACACAAGAACGGTGGAGTAATTACCGGGGGCCTATTGAGTCCTGACTCAAGAGGGATCTCAAGAGAGATCGACTCTCGAATCCCAAGTCAGTCTTGTTAGTGACAAGCGAGTGATTTTCATGATATTTCATGACCACTTAAGTATATTGCGCGCGCGGTGAAGGCAACTTGTTGCAGTGAAAATAACATGTAAAAAAACGGCTGTGACATACGAACGGACAGACGGACGGACGGACAGACAGACATGACGAATCTATAAGGGTTCCGTTTTTTGCCATTTGGCTACGGAACCCTAAAAATAGCAATCAAACTCTACAGTGATCCAGTGACAGTCTTCGAGGGTTTTGGTTTAATTCCCAGTTGCAGCACGTACCTACTTTGTGTTTGTTTAAGACATAGCACGGTTTTATTGTAAACCTGATTATCCGAAAGAGAAATAAGATATTATGCTGCTGCTACGGCGGGCACTTTATGCCTGCAGTCTGAATGACCTAGTCAGGTTGACGACATTGAGCTGATGTCTACCCTCAAAGGGCTTTTTTCAAAACCCCATTTTAATGCGATATACATATACATGTACTGAGATCACAGATCACAGAAACTAAAGGGAGATGTGACAAGGGGGCGGGGCCGGTGTCGCAGCAATATGCCCAAAAACAGAACACATTGCTCGTGACAGCAATGATGACAGCAGCGACGACATAATGTCAACAGTTTACATTGCATGCGTAGTACTAAAGATTATTCGAACGTTGAGTACTGATACCGCAGTGGATAATGAGCACATATTTTGAGTTTGTTCCGGCGTTTCTTCTCAGCACTTGCCATATGTTTGTCTCGAAGCGCTGGTAGGGCCCAAAAGATAAGGAGACATGTAAAGTGCCCCATAAGGGCTACCTTTTTCTTTTTTTATTATTTTCTATTGACGTTCATAAGTGCCACTTGTGGTCTAAACTGAATAAATATTTTTGATTTTGATTTTGATTTTGATTGATTACTTTGTGTGTGTGAATTTCTAATGCGACACTGAGTTTCGAACTCAGCGCATTTGTTGGCATCTCTCTATGACTGAGATATAACTTGACCCCTTCACTAGATGCAGTTACATGTAAATGAGGTGTCTTGGATTATTGGAAAGGATTTTCACTCATGCGAAGTCACGGGTAGAGCTAATAGCGGGTAATATAAACCAATTGGCTCACTAATCACAAATCAATTAGGTTGCATTTCTTTTACCGCGTTTTCCTTTGACGTCCAGCGTTAGTATAATTATCGCCTTATATTTCTGCTACTTCAATGCAAATAGGCTCTCTATTATTTACGTGCATTTTACCTTCGGTTATTGAAATTAATTTCTCTAAGGTGATGATGGCTAAAAGGTTATGCGCCACTGAATTTTCGAATTCTTAAATTTCCAGAAACTTGGTACAGTCTTATCTTTTCTTTATAATAATGTCCTACGATATTTTACACAGCAACATATACAAAAGAATCATATTTTTGTTTTCCTTTTCTTTCTTCTTCTGTACTTTTTCCCATTTAATTTGGGGAACTGGACGGATCGGGCTGAAATTTGGCATGCAGGTAGATGTTATGACGTAGGCATCCGATAAGAAAAGATTTTACGAAACTCCACCCCTAAGGGGGTAAAACGGGATCCACGCGTACGAAGTCGCGGTCGGCCGCTAGTTAGTCCACAAAGAAAAACAATAAAAATGTTTCATTTTATTGTGTTAGTACTTAACAGAAACCAACGGTTCGCGCAAAACGGGATTCTCATAAAGGCAATTAACATGAAAAGAACTAATAATTCCATTGTATATTATATACTTGTACACGACTGGAAAAAATTACAGGCCCATAGCTCGTAATGGACGAGTGTGTGTAATTATATTGTGCCAATTATACGTGTGGTGTGGGTTCGAATACAGTCGAGGGCAGCGGCGACATCTTTATTTTGTACTAGCTTTCCGCCCGCGGCTTTGCCCGCGTGGAATTTTGTCCATCACAGAAAAACTTTAACGCGCGCGTCCCTGTTTCAAAAACCTGGATAAAAACTATCCTATGTCCTTTCCCGGGACTCTATCTCTATGCCAAATTTCATCAAACTCGGTTCAGTGGTATAGGCGTGAAAGCGAGACAGACAGACAGACAGAGTTACTTTCGCATTTATAATACTAGTATAGATGATAGCTGTCAACGTCGAGTTAGTGTTTAATTTGTAATGAACGAGGTGAGTGCATTGGGACGTACCTACTCGTATATTTTGTATACGTTTTATGTACCTACAGGGCTAAAAAATAATAAAAATCTGAACTACTTACTTTTTCGACTGAATGTTTCAAAAATTGGCCAAGTGCGTGTCGTGCCACGCGCAGTGTAGGGTTCCGTAGTTGTCCGTCGTTACCACATATATTTCAGAAGCAAGCAATTACTTCATCTAAAGTAACTTTTCATATTATTATTTTCTTCTGAGGAATTTTTAATATATTTTTTTTTTAAAATTGAAATAGCAATTATGTATTATTTATTTGTTAATGCATGTTAAGTTAATCTTTGTTATTAACTTAGTTTACATGAAATTCGGTTTGCGAACGGATTTTTCAGTACTTATTGGTGGACTGCGCGAGTAGAGATACTTAGTGAGTACAAGTCGCATAAGTGGATCAAAAACTGTAGATTTAAAATTGAAAACCAGTGTATCATATTAAATTCTAAGTCGATTTTTGTGTATGTTGTTCCTTGCTAAAATTTTATTGTAAAGACTGGGTTATTATATTATGTACACACGACCACACTGTTAACTATCCATTTCCGTTTTTGCTCTCGCTCTAATCAAATGGTGATTCTTTGCGATAGAACGAGATGACATGACTGGCAATGGGCAGTTAACACTGTTGCCGATAGTATGTATTTGTCGTTAAATTTCCTTACTTAGTTTATTAGGTAAATGTTAGAAATCAAATCTTTGTAAGATAAGTAAGTATCCACCTGTATATGACGTATAATATGGACACCAAAGACCGTTGTAGAAACGCACAATTAATTATTAAATAGACAGTGGTAATTAAAATATTTCAATGTAAGTACGCACTCGTTAATTGATATAGAAAATGCCTCTAATTACAACGTCAAGTACGGAGACACTAGTTCATTAATATGTCATACATAATACAAAGTTCAACCGGTATGCAACTAAGGGTTGGTTTTCTAATTTCTACCATTATTGTACAGTCAGCGTCAAATTGTTCGTGACACCATAAGGGGCCAAAAAGTTGAATAACACAATCTTATGGTGCGTCCACATTGGGCGAACGGGCTCGCGCGGCACTTTGGTCATCCTGCTCACCCTGCTCTTGAGTGAGCAGGATGTTGAGTTTTCCGCGCGAGCCTGTTCGCCCAGTGTGGACACACCATTATTCCAACTGTGAATAAAACACGTAAAACACGTCTGTCTTAGTTACAATTCGATTAAGTGTTAACACTACTAACAACTTTTTGGCTACTTTGGATGTCACGAACTGTTTGTCGCTGACTGTACGTGGTAGCCGAGGCATGGGTCACCTACTACTACGTCCTTTGGCATTGTTACCAGGGGTTATACAGTCTGTTAGTACTTTAGGCTTTTAATAAAAAGTTTTTACCATAATTATAATCCGGGCCTTTTCAAGGCGAAAGTGAATAGGCGAGACCTACTTACAGGGCAGATATGTACCATCCTAAATTGCATCTCACTTAACATCAGGTGCAAATGCGGCCTTGTCTTGCTAAAAAAATATTTAAAACCAATTACCTAGCTGAATAATAAGTAAAAGTTTTGTCTAAAGTACGTAGCCGTAACTATTATTATTATTATATTTCATGGTGAGACATTTTAGTTGCACTGAACTTGAATTTTAAAGTATTAAGGTTCCCTAAACATTTAACTTAATTTTTCATTTAAATAATTTGCAACTTAGAAGAAAAAGAGTTATCAAATACCTATCTTTCATTCAATAAAATTAACGCTTACTTAGTTTCAGTCCAGAGACTTCCTCCTATAATATGCAAACTTCACTTACCTCTTTTCAATCGCGTCCACCTACATTCGTTAGCTACATTTAACTAGAGATTAATCTAATTACTACACGAACTTAAAATACAGTGTACAGGGTGGTTCTTGTAAGGTGTCAAGCCGAAGGCAGGTGATAGGTGAGGATTAGACCTATCGATTTCACCCCTATGTATGTTCTACGATTTTTCGTAGTTTAGAAGTTATCGTTAATTTTAATTTTTTCAAATTTATGACTTAGTAGGCTTTAAATTTTTTTATCTCTTTTTTGGGTTGACTTTTCTCAGATTTCTTGTTTTTGCTAATTAGACGTTATAGAGGGTGGCCTTTAAATGGAGTGACACGGTAAAGCGGATAGAAAACAGGTAAACCACAAAGTCCAGAAATTTGGACGTTTTATGGAGTGTGTCGTTATATCGTGTAACGTTAAAGAGTTCGTATAGTTGCAAAATTGTAAAATAAAGTGTGCAGCGAGCGCATTTCGCGTGTGCATGCCCATTGTCGTCGTTTAAACATTAGTTAGCGATAATGCGGCCGGTAATTAAAGTTAACGCGTAGTTACGGCCCGCCGGATTATAATTTCTATTTAGTTCATCCCCGCCATGCTTAGCGGTAGGGTTGGCAAATAATAATAATAGAAATAAATAAATCAATATCCTTGGACAATTGGACATTTTACATTACGCTTCTAGTCCCAAACTAAGCAAAGCTTGTACTGTGGGTACTAGACAACAGATATAAACATAATTAAATACTTTTTTTTGTAAATACATATCTATAAAATATAAAGGCTATCGTAGTTAAGTTATAGGTTACAGGATTACTTTGGGTTGGTTGTTAGATGTAAAAATCGGCTCTAATCGCTGAAAGATTTAAATATCTTTTTCCAAAATCGCCAGCTCTACCTGAAAGGCTATCAGTAGCCGTAGCGACATGACTCTCTGGACACTGAAAGTACCAATAACTTTAAATTAATCAATTGCTACGAAATTGTTGACAAAGGACAAGAAGAAGAAAACACTTTGATAGTACGGGACTATTCCCACCTCTCGTTCCCACCACTGCAACTCCTGTGTAGCCAGGATCTACAGCTTGACCGCCACAAAAACCCAACCAATGAAGGTCAAGTTTGAACACTTTGATAGTAGAAAATATCTTTTTCATAATGGCCAGCCCTACCTGAAAGGCTATCAGTACTCAGTAGCCGCGGCGAAGTGACTGTCGATCATTACGCCGCGTGGGTTACTACATTAGTTACCGACTACAGGCGCTAACTGCGCTAAGTGACGCGCTATGTCTGGACACTGGACAGTGGACACGGTGACGTAAATACCTCGGTAACCAATGGACATGACTCTCTGGACATCGAATTTGCCATTTAAAAAATCAATTGATAGGTGACAATTGAAAAAGGACAAAAACACTGTAATTTTATTACTGAAATATTTATCGTTTTCCAAAATCGCCACGACCGCTGGAGACGTTGATGCAAACAGATGCAAATAGCTCTCTAACCAATCGATGAACGTCTCTCTGTAGGAACACTGAAATTACTATTAACTCTAAATTATGAGAATGATCAGTAAAGTAACCACTTCTGAAAATATTGTTTAAACCTGACACATTCTCTATTTGCAAGCGCGCAGACAGAGTTGACTGGATTTGTTGAGGCGCTTCTTCTGAGCAAGTGCTCAATGATAGTCTCGCAGTGGTAGGATAAAAGAAGTGTTGAGGATATATAGGTCATAGCAGATAGCAGACTTATTAACTCGGAAAGGGATCAACACCGTATCGCCTTTCGCGAGCTGTCATGGCCTTTCGCGCGGTGTCAACCGCTAGGCGAGGCGTTTGGTTGGCGAGGTGCGGATAAGTGTGCGTTGCACAGGAGTTTCGTAAGTACAGTCGCGGAATGAAAAGGTTCGTCACCTTAGTGTCGGTTTTCGCTTGCACTAATAGGTACTGTGAGAGTCAAACCTGCCAACATAACAGTGCAAGAAACAGTGCTGCTAACATTTAAATAAATATGACGTTTGCTAACGAATAAGGTTTTGCTTGTTTATTTTTCTATCCTGACAATAGTTTTTTTTTATTTAAAAGAAATAATAATGGCAGTTTGAACCAACAAGAAGGTTTTAGTTTATCAATCATAATAATCTTCTTGACAAGAATCGTCAAACAACTTTGATCTGAATAATTTTGAACTTTACTGACGAACAGTTAAAGATTATTTTCTCTAACTCGAGATTATTCTGTAACATAGTTTCAAAAGGTAATATGTGCTCGCGATTCGTTGAAGGAATCAATTTGAAAACTGACGAACCTTTTCATTCCGTGACTGTACAAAGAAAAATGACCGCCTCGAGTTGATACGGTTACGATCCCTTCGCGGGTTGATAAATGAGCTACGTCCTTATTGCGCCCTCTCCCTAGCCCGCCCTTTCTACCATATACAAGACGTAGTCATCATAGTAAATTTTATTCATTTACAAATTGTAAAACATCACGCCATTAACTAAATGCACCTTGTGAAACCTAAATTGGCGAATGTAATAATGCAAGGTGTTCTTGTTCCGCTCTACATTGTATCACAATACATCGCCATTTTAGTCCCAAATTACCTATTGCTTGTATACAGTGTGAGTCACGTTAAAGTGTACATATGAAAATAGATGAAACTAGACCTATTTTTATCGACAAAAAAGAGGTCAAAAAATTTTTTAAGATTTTTTTTTTATTTTTTATAGAATTTTTTTTCTTCAAATTACTTATTGTAAAGAAAACGTAATAACTTTTAAACTAAGCGGTATATCCAGATAAAATAAAAACAGTAATAATGCTAAATAACAGGCGATACTAAAAAAATACATAAAATACACAAAAAAGGCCAACAAATAATAAAAAATTATACTTTTTGAAAAAAATTGGCTTAAAAATTCGTGTTTTTTTGGTTATTTTATAAATTTCTCCAAAAAATGCCCCTATAACCGGTGGTTTTTATTACTTTGTATTGTTCTCTATCGTATTATCTTTGTAAAACCAAAAATCGCATGTCTCTATCCCTATCACAACATTTGCTATGATCGTTTGAACAAAGGCCTGCCACAACATTATTCTCCGCTACAGGTAGAGACAATTTTAATTTTAACTAAAATGCTTATTTTACTTCGAAATCTTTTGTTTTTATTTGAAATCAAACTTGTCTTTATCAAAATTACATTAAATCTAGAGCCATTTTCAGTTTTGTTGTTAACGAAGCGTTGAATGGCGCGCCCGGAGAGGCTTAGTTCAAACGATCATTGCAAACGTTGTGATAGGGATAGAGACATTTTTTTCAAAAAGTATTATTTTTTATTATTTGTTGGCCTTTTTTGTGTATTTTATGTATTTTTTTAGTATCGCCTGTTATTTAGCATTATTACTGTTTTTATTTTATCAGGATATACCGCTTAGTTTAAAAGTTATTACGTTTTCTTTACAATAAGTAATAGGAAGAAAAAAAATTCTATAAAAAATAAAAAAAAACGCAAAAATTTTTTGACCTCTTTTTTGTCGATAAAAATAGGTTTAGTTTCATCTATTTTCATATGTACACTTTAACGTGACTCACACTGTATATGAGTTAAAAAAAAACAACAAATAACACATACATAGTTATTTAATTTTTAGCGTTAAGAGTCGCATCTCAAACTAATTTGAAAATTATAAATAACTTGAAAAAATCGAACTGCCTAAGGCGGGAATTGAACCCACGACGATTATTATTATAACCCACGATTTATAATTTTCAAACACATACATATTCATAATAAAAATGCCAACACAAACAGCTGTCCAAGCACACAAATGTTGGTATAGTCAAGAAATCGATTTCGCGACCTCTGTTAGCAGTACTAAGGAAAACAAAGATAAGGAGACATTTAAAGTGTCCCATAAGGGCTACCTGTTATTTATTTACTATATTTTGAGGTTCATAAGTACCATCAGTGGTCTAAATTGAATAAAATATTTTTGATTTAGATTTTTTTTTTAATTTTATCTTAACCACTGCGACAAATTCGCCGTCATATTAAATTTAATATCCTATCATTAAAACTAATCACATCTCCAAACTTATGTGTCAATCGGATTAGTGCGAACTTCGCAAAACCTGTGAGTAGTAAGTTTAGGAACCTAAGTTACTTTAATTTGATTTAAGGCAGCTAGAAGTCAGCTAACGGGAAAAGCTTAGAACCATAATATTGGACATGTTACTTTACCTACTTGTAACTTTAGATTCTCATTCTTAAATTCAACTACCCATTCATAAATTCAAAGCACATATTAAAAGTACCGTAATGAAAAAGGGCTACTAAAAAGTCGATGATTATTCAAAAGATAAAAATGTTTGGGATGCGTAACTGCCTAGCTCGCATAAATATTTATATGTATTTTTAAAGCCTGCAATCCTTTGAAAAAGAGGCTGACAATAGTGTCTGTTTCTTGCGCTGCTTCTTCTCAGCACTGGCCCATTTATTGTCCTGAAGCAGTGGTAGGGTTAATACTGGGATGTGTAAAAGTGCTTTTGTACAGAAATAAATGAGTTTTTATGAGTTTTATTCCAGGCACAATAGAAAAAATATCCTTAGCTTTTCAACCAATGAGTATCATGAATAGGGCACCGTCTCGTATCACTACGTAAATTCCCGTCTCAAATCTCAATCTCAAGTCTTCGTTCTCAAACACGCCATGAATCTTGGATGGCTGCGTCTCCAATTTAGGCACAGTACTTACGGCTTACGGCGTGTGTGTACTTATGTAGTCCCGTAACTTGTGACGTCACATTGACAAGACTTAGCTACCCCCCTTCCCCGTCTTAGGGCGGTTTCAAACGGCAAATGTTTGAACCAAAGGCAAAATGAAAATATAGGTACATTACTAGCGGCCGCCCGCGACTACGTACGCGTGGATCCCGTTTTACCTTAGGGGTGGATTTTCGTAAAATCCTTTCTTAGCGGATGCCTACGTCATAACATCTACCTGCATGCCAAATTTCAGCCCGATCCGTCCAGTGGTTTGGGCTGTGCGTTGATAGATCACTATGTCAGTCAGTCACCTTTGAGTTAAGTATATGTATTTAGGTTTTCTCTAAGTTGTTACCGTTCACCGGTTTGTTTATTAGTTAAAACTAACACAAGTTATTAGCAACATTGTCAGGAAGGTATACCTACCTAATTTATGAGATTTTGGGATGCTTAGTACTTACGTGAAGCATAATATGAATTTACATTCTTTGCCTTTATCAATGTTTTTTTTTTTCTTTGTTAATCGTTCTCATTATGAGTGGATATCTGTAGGCTGAGTGTGAGTTTACATCAAACGTCCTCTCTAGTAAGTGCGTAAAATTGACATTTAATGTATCACGGATTTTACAGCGCCCCTAGCGGAAACGTTCAAGAACTAAAATTTTCATAAAATTTTTTAACGCGCTCATTAGTGGATGATGTTTGATGTAAACTCACACTCAACCCACTGACAATTTTAACGAATTAACGTTTCTAATTTCGATAACTGAACTGCATTCCCGAATGCTATCTGCGAACCATTTCAGGCTAAACCCTAACCATAGTCCGAATATTAATATTTAGTTAAACAATTATTAATTATTATTCTAACTCTCGTATATTACTTCCATCGGGGTTCGGAGCACGAATCGCGCTTGGGTTTTGTACTTTAGAGTCGAATATCGCATTGCAATTCTATTTTGGCGTAGGTGTAATCGAATTGGCTTACAATTATGTGATGGGCGATTGTCATACGGAGCAATTTAGGTAATTAATACGATCAATTTATGAGTGACCACGAGTGACGAGCTCGGGAATCTCGTACGCGGCAGGGGGCGCCACTAGCATTCGTAATGAGTGCCAGAGAGTGAGGGAGGTGGGGAGATTGGATGTGATATCAAAGTTACTTGCTACTAGGGTCCAAAAGACGAGCAACAAGGTCTTCGGCAACGTTATGTGCGGCATCGTTGTATAATAGCGTGCTCTTCTTGTTTGTTTTCCTGACAGACTGTATATTAATTAATATACAGAAAGAATGTACAAAAACAATGTTAAACTAATGATTTCCAAAAACAATATAAAAGAATGGCAATACCTTACATGAGTCCTGCAAGTCCGGTGGAGGGCACTAACGAGTCACACAGTTTACCATAAAACTAGTATAGGCGTTAACCTTCAACCGTATCACATCATTAGGTACGTCGCCAACACCTTGTACCTTGTGATGATACCAAATGTAACAATTTGTTCAAATAAACTTTATTAAATTATAAAATTAACCAGCAGACATGCGCGCTTTTCTGAAACGCTATAGAAATAACATGTTGTAATGAGCTTATTGTTTGTTTAATGAGTTGTCCTTCCAAATGGGACGACGACTCATCTTACTATAAGTTATAATCTATCTTTAAACAAATGTGAATCAAGCTGAAATGATGATGATGATGGTTTCAAATATGATATCTTTTTCGCTTAGACAAGACAATCTCTACCCGCATTACCGCCTTGTAGCCTGCACCAGGCAGTCTCTTTTCAGTTCAGCCAAAAGAATTACGTTCTGCGTATGACCTAAAATGCAAGATTGTTCATTTAAAATCGCAGTAAAAAGCAACGGTATGACAATAGAACGTCCAGTGCATTATGTGCTGCCGCATCGCAACGGATTGTTTGTGGCCCAATGCAATATCTATAATACGGGCATTTTCAAGGCGAGAGTGAATAGGAACATGACAGGTATGCACCATCGTACACTGCATCTCACTTAAAATCAGGTGCGATTGCAGTGAAATATCTATTTTGAAATGCGACTGGTTAAGGTAAATACTAAGACTGGGTTGCACCATCTTACTTTAACTTTGACAAACGTCAAAAATCTGTCAAACTCCTTACAAAATGCACCGGTTATCGTTATATTTAACGGCAAAGTTAAGTGGTGCAACTCAGCCTTAGTCAGTTTGTATAAACTTCGTTCGTTCGTTTCAGCCAAATGACGTCCACTGCTGGACAAAGGCCTCCCCCAAGGTTTTCCACAATGCACGGTCCTGCGCTGCCCGCATCCAGGCTCTTCCCGCGACCTTTACCAGATCGTCGGTCCACCTAGTAGGAGGCCTGCCCACACTACGTCTTCCAGCCCGTGGTCGCCACTCGAGAACTTTTCTGCCCCAACGGCCATCGTCTCTACGAGCTATGTGCCCCGCCCACTGCCACTTGATTTAGATTTGTATAAACTTGAAAACACATAATGCATGAAATGTGATCAATAACTTCGTAAATCCCATATCGCATTTCTGTGGCACCACCTTTAGCAAAAAACCTCTTTTTTATTACACTGTTATTGTATCCCAGTTCCGATGTGGCTATTCTAATCGTTCCCGTCCGGACGGACAAACTTTTGATTGGTGCAGACAGGCTCGGCGGTGAAACCTATTACTTTGGCATGTCATATTTTTATTGGCAATTGGAGTGACGCTGACAAGTGTCGACTGGTTGTTTTGTGCCGGCCAAATTGGCCCGGTTCCTTTTTGTCGGTCACTCTAAACTTGTTCATTATCGGCGCGGCATCGATTGTTTTACCTATGCAATTGATTCGTTTGGTTCTTTTTTGTGGTTTGACAAACATTGGGGTTAAAGTTATATCGTATTGTGTGAGAGATGACTCTTGAGCTGACACTGAGACTGTCTGATCCTTGCCTGTCAATCAGTCCTAACATTTTGGTGAATATCTTTGATCTTCATCCAAGAACACAACGACTTCATACGTTATTATTGACCTTTCTACTTGCACAAGTTGCACATCCTTAATGATTATTGGATTAAGTAATCATAGGAAAACAGATCTAAATTCAAAAGTCTATGGTAATTTATAAAGATGAAACACAAGGCTTAAATTACAACGAACCTGATTTTTGGTGAAGATGCCAAAAAAAGACAAAAAATTAGAAAACATACAAACTTTTGATTGTGCTGTTGCTGTCGGCTTTTACCCGTGGTCCCCCCAACATGTCCCCCTGGTGTAGGGTTGCCAGGCGTCCGGATAAAGCCGGACATAGTTAGGCTTTTTGATTGCGTGTCCGGCCAAAATAACCGATATCCGGCTTTTTATTTGGCTGCCGCGCCAGGCGAAAGTCGAGCCACAGAATAAGGCACGCACGCATCAGGACGTTAGGCAACCGATGATGATAGTACTCACACGTGAGCTCACTAATTGCACCCCCCGTCGCATGTCCGGCTTTTAGGGTAAAATGTCCGGCCAAATGAAGCACATAGTCCGGCTTTTGTGTTTTTGGACCTGGCAACCCTACCCTGGTGGGTCCACGGGTAATTTTTTTTACCCGTTGTCCCACCGTTCTGAACAGTGTTTGCCAGTGGGTCTAACGTCTACGGCTAATTTATTTTAACCATGGTCCCACCACACTAAGTGGCAAACATTGCATGTCACCTATGTCTGGGATGAAATATCAAACGCCAAGTAGGATATGAGTGACTTTAACCCACATGTGTGATGTGAAGATAGTATAAAGATATTATGGTGCCGTACTTACCTATAATTATTTTCTATATTAATTATAGATTTTTTTATAATATTATAGATCTAGGCTAGGTGACAAGCAATGTTTGCCACTTAGTGCGGTGGGACCATGGCTAAAATAAATTACCCGTAGACCCACTGTCAAACACTGTTCAGAACGGTGGGACAACGGGTAAAAAAAATTACCCGTGGACCCACCAGGGGGACATGTTGGGGGACCACGGGTAAAAGCCGGGTGAAACCTATTACTTTGGCATGTCATATTTTTATTGGCAATTGGAGTGACGCTGACAAGTGTCGACTGGTTGTTTTGTGCCGGCCAAATTGGTCCGGTTCCTTTTTGTCGGTCACTCTAAACTTTTTGTCGGTTCATTATCGGCGTGGCATCGATTGTTTAACCTGTGCAATGAGGGCTATCCTTGTAGCGCTTACCAGTTAGCGCCACTGTAGAGTAAGGTCCTGTCACTTGCTAGTAGCGAAGACAGTGGCACCAACTGGTGAGCGCTAAAGTGGTAGTAGGAGGACTATCGCATTTGCACTCATCAAGATGGCGCCACTGTAGAGTAAGGTCCTGTCAATCGCCAGGGGTGCCAACTGTTGATAAAAATGATAGCCCTCATTGATTCGTTTGGTTGTTTCTTTGGGTTTGACAAATATTGGATAAGGTAAAGTTCTTTTATGTGACAGACGACTGTTGAGCTGATATTATAAACTGACTAAACATGATTGTCAACTAGGGCTAACTTTTAATTACCCGACTGCGCCAGAAGGAGGGTTATGTTTTTGTGAGTATTATTTTAAAATGCCCTACATTGAGTACGCCTAACGTGGTCTCCGTCACTCTCCATTCAACTCTTCACGAGTCATTGTTGGCCTTCCTACTTCCACATCTTTGACACTTATTGGATACTAGCTTTCCGCCCGCGGCTTCGCCCGCGTGGAATTTTGTCTGTCACAGAAAAACTTTATCGCGCGCGTCCCTGTTTCAAAAACCGGGATAAAAACTATCCTATGTTCTTTCCCGGGACTCAAACTATCTCTATGCCAAATTTCATCAAAATCGGTTGCGAGGTTTAAGCGGGAAAGCGTAACAGACAGACAGACAGACAGACAGACAGAGTTACTTTCGCATTTATAATATTAGTTGGGATGTAATCATGGGAAAAAGATCTTCTAAATTCAATATCCTTTGGTCATTTATAAAGATAAAACACAATAACAGGCGTAATTACATTTATTTTCAGTTGACTTTTGAATGCTAACCGGAAGTTAATGTTCCCAAGTTTTTGTCAACTTAAAATACCAAAAGCAATGTTCCGTCATGCATATTTAAGTCAAATGGCCCGCTTGGAGGATACAAATATTTGATATTTGTCGTGTGTACTTATGTTTTAATTGCTCGTTGTTTAATCGCGGGTTTCTGGGAACTCCAGTGAACTGAGGCCGGTGTTTCACTTAAGGTGCTGTTCCAAGCTCGACCACCGCTGCAGTGTTTTGTTTACGTTCGCGTAAATAGTATTTAAATAAAAAATAAATCTTTGGACGATTCCTCACAGAGCGCCAGCTAGTTCCAAAGTAAGCAACTTATATAGTTACTATATAGTTGTTGCAATTCACGAAGGCGAGTGAGCTTTACATGTGTGGTGGCTCGCTACTGTTCGTCTTTCAAAAGTTTTTATAGACATTACACTATCGTTATGTGCATGTACACGTACACACACAACTAAAGCTCACTCGTCTTCGTGAGTTGCAAGAACTATACCTCAAACAATTGAGGTTGTCACCTGACGGTAAAATTGTTGATCGACCGACAATGTATACCAGTACTAAGTAAAAATAATAACGCTGCGGCAATGGACAACACGCATAAGTTGTAATATTAAGTTAAATTATGACTTAATTTAAAGTTTAGATCACACACATTACACTAGTTTTTATTTCACCTCGATCCATCCAGTATTACCGAAGATAGAGCCTCGAGAAGTTTACGGACATTTTAAAATTTTCAAAAATTTCCAATATTCGCGCGTGACGTCACAACATGATTTTGCAGCCCCCGCACGTTAACCCATTTACCACTTTTTGTCTTTTTCCAACTAAAATAAAATTTTACCTAACTGACAACTGTTGTTAGTTGTCATCGTTCAATCACATTTCAAACTAGGCGCTAAAAAAGTAACCATTATTATGCCACCTATTGCCAATTTTGTGCACTATGAAGCCATTTTTACATTTATGCACTTAAATATAAATTTTCTGGAAAAATAACCAATAAGGTCTCTGTGCTCAATAACAAAATCAAAATCAAAAAATATTTATTCAGTTTAGACCACAAGTGGCACTTATGAACGTCAATAGAAAACGAGTAAATAGTCCAGTTATTTGTTAATTTTACTTGGAAAGTTTTCCGGAATTTTTGAAAATTGGTGAATAAATAGATTTCGCTATGTTCTTTCCGAATTTTGTGACCTCGTTTAATGTACCTGCTAAATTGCGAGTTCTTTTTTCTTTGATCATGGCAGGACACGCTGCCGGGTGTCCTAAATATGCTGAAGTATAAAAAAATTCGCGTTGCATGTATACTTCAATACATTTTTTTTGTCTTGTTTGTTTCTACATTACATAATTGTATCCTACTAATATTATAAATGCGAACGACCACGGCACGGGCTG
>NW_021131436.1:0-756 GCF_004193835.3 Ostrinia furnacalis | reverse complement strand
GCCACTGGAATGCACACATGATGGCTGACTGCTGTTGAATCATTCAGAAGAGCTGTCTGCCTTCAGCATCAACAAGGAAGTCAAACAAAAAAAAGTTTTTTCAACTTAACAACTTCATAAAATAGGATCATCTCTAAAAAAAGAGTGTTTTTTTACAAAAAGACCCAAGTGTCATATTTTTTTAACCAGAGCTGATACAGATATTTCAATCACGGATTTGAAATCGTCATTAAAAATTGGACTAATATCATGTAACATAACCCAATCATCAGAAATGCTGTTGTGCAGTGTAATAGTTAATTGACACAATTTGACAATAATCCATGAATTTTACTTTGGGAATTTGGAATAATTAGTATCACGAAACAAGGAACCGTAATTATTGTTACTTTTTCCCAAGTTCGTGATATATAAATGTATAGTGTTGGGTACTTGTATGACACTAACATCAAAGAAATCGACATATTTTTTAGTTTTTAATACTTACCTACCTAAGTAATAAATTAATTAATCCCAAGTAATATTATAAATGCGAAAGTAACTCTGTCTGTCTGTCTGTCTGTCTGTCTGTTACGCTTTCTCGCTTAAACCTCGCAACCGATTTTGATGAAATTTGGCATAGAGATAGTTTGAGTCCCGGGAAAGAACATAGGATAGTTTTTATCCCGGTTTTTGAAACAGGGACGCGCGCGATAAAGTTTTTCTGTGACAGACAAAATTCCACGCGGGCGAAGCCGCGGGCGGAAAGTCAAAGTC
>NW_021131435.1:0-1243 GCF_004193835.3 Ostrinia furnacalis | reverse complement strand
ATTTTTCTACTTTTTTAGTGTAGGTTTTTTGGAGTCGGTTTTAATTTTTTTTATATTTATAGAAAATCCTTTCTTATCAGATGCTTACATCATACAAAGAACACATCGTCCAAGTTTCAGGTCTCTACGATCAGCGGTTTAGGCTGTGCGTTGATCCATTGCAGTGGCGCGCTTACTTAAGTAGTACCTACTTGATAATTATTTTGCTGCGATGTTATTTTAAAACTGAGATATCTTCTAAGATATTTATTGCAATATACTAATGATGGGGTAAAGGGGCAAGTATGTTTAAAATTAAATAATTGTGATGAATACCTTATTTATTTGGATAAGGATTAATATCATGTTTATGAAAACACCTCCGCAAATAATGCATTATTTTTTTAAAACAGATTTGGTTAGCATAAAAATGGCTCACTGTAGAGCCGACCTTAAAAGATAGACATAATACGCTGTCGCGGACTTTTTTGTAGAACTTTTAAAGAGGAACAATCCTGTCATACCTACATTCTTTTTGCGAAACTAACTGATTATGCAGCGTCAGCTCTCAAAAGGAAAAAAATCACTGATTTGAAACATTCTTCATTGCTCCTCCGCTCCTATTGGTCTTAGCGTGATGATATATATATAGCCTAAAGCCTTCAGGAACTAACGGGCTATCCAACACAAAAAGAATTATTCAAATAGGACCAGTAGTTCCTGAGATTAGCGCGTTCAACCAAACAAACAAACAAACTCTTCAGCTTTATAATATTATAAGTCTAAGTATAGATTAGTATAGATTTTGATTGTTTTTATGAAGATAGCTTTAAATGCCTTTTTAGGGTTCCGTAGCCAAATGGCAAAAAACGGAACCCTTATTATAGATTCGTCATGTCTGTCTGTCCGTACGTATGTCACAGCCATTTTTTTCCGAAACTATAAAGAGCTATACTGTTGAAACTTGGTAGGTAGATATATTCTGTGAACCGCATTAAGATTTTGATGCAAAAATAAAAAAAATAACAAGTGGTTTTTATTACTTTGTGTTATTTTTTATCGTATTACCTTTGTAAAACCAAAAATCGCATCCCTATCACTACGTTTGCAATGATCGTTTGAACTAAGCCTGTCCGGGCGCGCCATTCAATAACGCTTCGTTAACAACGAAACTGAAAATGACTCTAGATTTGTAATGTTGATAAAGACAAGTTAGATTTCAAATAAAAACAAAAGATTTCGAAGTAAAATAAGCATTTTAGTT
>NW_021131434.1:0-1361 GCF_004193835.3 Ostrinia furnacalis | reverse complement strand
TTCGAATTTAAACACCCGAACGCCGCACAATAATATTTCTTTCTCTTTATGTCCATTTTGTAATAATACTTCGATCATAGAATTAGGTACTACAACGCACGCCAGCGTCCTGACGAGCGCGCGCGTGACACGCGACTGATATAATACCCGCCGGCGGGGCGCTTCGCTGTAGGTAATTATTGGATGTACCGCGCGGAGTGAGCCAGGCCTGTCTCTATTCAGTGTGTGTGAGTGTGTGAGTGAGTGTGTGTGTGAGTGTGTGTATGTGAGTGCGCGCGCGCGCGCGCGTGTGTGTGTGTGAATACTATGTATAAGGTTTGACTAGGTTTTCGATATCGTCAACGTCAGTCGGGCTAGAATACGCGCCGTGATAAAATCTTCGTCTAAATTCAGTCGCTTAGACGTATAAAGCCCGGTCCGTGAGCACGTAGAATCCCGTCCAATGACCCCAAGCTACCCATCCTTATCGCTCGCGCGTAATTATATTTCTGTTGCGACTGTGCGACGGGCGCCCGTAGTGAGTGTGCGAACGCGACAGCAACACAATTACGCGCGAGCGATAAGGATGGGTAGCTAGGGGTCATTGGGCAAAATTCTACGTGCTCACGGACCAGACAATAGAAGCATAGAAGTAACAAATATGCACACTCACACACTTACAAACTTTCGCCTTTTTATTATTAATTAGTGTGATTTCTTGTCATAGCCTAATTAGGTAAATTATTAATAAGCTACTTAGTTTTTCACAGAATAATCTTTTTCTTTTGCATTTTATAGCCTGTGTAAAAAATAGCAATTACTGTAAAGCTTTGCCGCAGCCCTAACATCACTTACACATTATTGTTTTTGTTGGACTATCTATCCGCATTATACTACACTCGGCATCAAATAAATCGCACCTCCCGCGACAAGCACTTATCAAACGTATGCATCCCCACTTCCCACCAACATTGGTACCATTTGAAAGCCTAGTTCTAAACTTCATTTCATTAAAGGAAAGGTTTTTACCCCAAAAATGTGTCTTTACAAGGATCCAGAGTCACTTCTTCAAAAAATACGTAGTTACGCTATAGCCATTTTTAATTACTATAAAACTGTTTAAAGTTGGGATTAATCGCTATCCATCTGTTAAAGAGGACACGTGTGATCATTATTTGGTTTTATAACCATAAAATTTGGTCTAATTGATCCCAGAGGTGAGCCCAAAATGAGGTCTTTTTTCAAGTCACATTTATGGTATATGTTAATAATGTATTAAGAAATTAAGTGTGTTTTTCTTTAAGGATATTTATTCGGCTTTCAAATAACACCAATATTATTGGGGTACCATGATTGTTTCAGAAGAAAATCTATACTTAGGA
>NW_021131433.1:0-633 GCF_004193835.3 Ostrinia furnacalis | reverse complement strand
GTAACTCACCAGTCCCGAGGCTCTGTAAGCTTAATAACAATATTAATGGGGATATAGATATTTTTTGCACCTCTTTGAACAGGCTTAAATACCAACTTCATCATCTAAATTAATGTTAATGAGCCTCACTTTTTTAATATTATATATATATTTATTATATATGTTACAGGAAATGTATGAATTCTAGGGGTTGTGTACTGTTCCTGGGAAATGTGTGCGATTCCGAGGCTATTTAGGAAATGTATAAAATATTGCTTCAGATATTTTTTAATACGCACATATCCTGGGACATGTATACTTTTCCTGGGAATTTTATAGGATTCCAATATTGTGGGTTTCCTAGGAAATGTGTCTAATATAATTCTACATCACACATTTCCGGGTGATTTTAGGACTTGTACGCGGATCCTAGGAATTGTATACGATGACGGATTTCATGCATTTCCTGTAACATATACACCTTTAAAAGTGTACCGTGTCAATCTTTCATGCATGCAGTGTTTACCGTACTATTATTGTGCACTTAGTTCTAAGTTATTGTTATCTAATTTTTTGTAAGCATTGGTGTAACAATTATTGGTAAACCAAAAAAAAAAAAAAAAAAAAAAATAGGGTAATACCTAGAAAGACAGT
>NW_021131432.1:0-774 GCF_004193835.3 Ostrinia furnacalis | reverse complement strand
ACGTCACTTAAGCATTTTTTTTTATACTGCGTGCGGTCGTTGCGCGTGCGCACAAAGGAATGAGACCGCTCGGACACCGAGCCCACAGCGTGGTAGGGGTGGGGTTGCCCGCTCTTTTGTTTTTTACTACTACTACGCTGAATATTGTGTGCGGATTGGGTTGTCGTACAGGGGTACTACACGGTAATATAAATCTCGGAGGCGAAAGCAGGATAATTATGTTATGGTGCTTATTTTTATTAATTTGTAGTCAAAGGATGGAAACTATTTAAAGGCACTTGATGTTCAAAGATTTATTTTTAAAAAAAAAAAGCACTTTCACACTGCATTATCGGGTCGAATTGACCTTAGGTGCTGGATGCGTTGGTGCGGGATGGATATATTAGGTCTTTTCTACTGAAAAGACCGAATTTATTACAGGACTAGGGTGTCGCTAAAATGCAAGAAGTAAGGATTACTACATCTAGTCTAAGTAAAATTAATTGAGTATCAAGAACTTTTAGTTGCAGTACGAAAGATAAATATTTTTTTGCAATTTGTTTCGTCAAACAGTAAATATTTGGAAAAAGAAAACTTATCAGGTCCTTACGACCCGATGTCGCACTAAAAGTAAACGAATATCGTTTAGTGCTTTTATCCTTTTATCCTTTTATCACCCGATGATATCGTGTCTAATCAACCCGTTAACAGATGACTTTATTATGGTCACTGATCACGGTCGAGATCGGTATACTAAGAGAAAATGAACCTTGCGATTTTAAAACAAAATAAAGA
>NW_021131431.1:0-2261 GCF_004193835.3 Ostrinia furnacalis | reverse complement strand
GGTTCGGACAAACCAACGCGATCACAGCGCGATCAGCCGGCGTGCAGCGATGGCGATCAATGCATTTAGGTCTGGTCGCCATCGCTGCACGCCGGCTGATCGCGCTGTGATCGCGTTGGTTTGTCCGAACCCTAAGTTTGGGAACCAATAGACTAGAGGTTTCCATGTAAAATGTACGAATGTTTAATGGTTTGTGAAAGGGTGACACTGACACTAGAACATTTCATATCGTTGTTAAGTTACACATAAATGTTCTAGCTCCTTTTTTTGGCGGCTGGATAATAATATCCTAAATTAAAATTGATTACTTACGCGAAATTCTATAGCTTTAGGCCAGTTAGAAATTGCTACTTCTGTGTTTGCTACGTTGGTGTTCTGAAAACCAAGTTTTTGTTTATATTATCTTAGGTTAATCAAATATTCTTCTTAGAAATCCTTATTTATTTAACTAGATTCTTTATTTTACTTACAACTTGGCTACGAGGCAATATTGCGTGAGGTTTTTGTTGTATTTGTTGTTGTTGTTGCTTTGTTTCATCTACTTGTGTCGTATACGGCACCTACAAAAGGACATAATTAACATACCTAACTAAATTTGTCATTCGTTTTGGGCCGAAATGGCATGGAAATGGTTATGTTATTAAAAAGTAGGAGTAGATTGTAACCCATTTTTCCCAAAGATAAGAGGCGACTAAGCTCTACTGAACGACTTGGTGATCATGATGATGATGATTAAAAATGGGTATTTACCTTGAAAATTGTATTATGATAGTTTGATTCCATTTTCAATTTCTTTTGTTGCCTGCTTAACATATTTTTCTGTAAAAATTTAGAATTAGCATTTACTTGTCACTAGGTATTTATTTCCGAAAAGCCTATTTTTCATAACACTATTTATTAGGAAGCACCACCACTACCAATTAAAACCACTTGTTTATAATTTTAGAGAGCTTGTTCCCAACGTGTCACACCTAACCGAGTAACACTGTTACTCGTTGCTAAAAAAAACCCATCAGGTCACACCCTTACTCGTTAACCTGTATTTTGTTACAGTAAGCTTTAGATTACTTAATTATTTAGATTTTTATGTATTTTGTACCTTTTTAATTTATAATTACCTTAATCTCTTACATCCTGATATTAAAGATACTTTATTGTGTGTGATCTGTACCAGTGTGACTGGATGGGAATTTTCTTCCCAAAGAGTAACATTGTTACTCTTGGGTGTGACTCGTTGGGAACAAGCTAATTTTAGCTACTTACCTCTAAATACGTCATCACATCTCTGACATTACCGTCATTGATAGTAGAAAACTGAAAAGAAATGCATAAAATATGTATAATTTGTGGATGCATGTAACATAACATATTTTTTCTATTTTATTGTAATAAAATAATAACATCAGGGTGATTTTCCTCTTCTGGAGCCGAAGCCATGGCACCGGTTCCAAAGTTAGGTAACTGTAATAATAAAAACAACTGTCTAGTTAAAAAATCACATAAATTATTTAATTGTCTAAAATGCTGCAAAAAAGGAAATTATAAAAAGAAATTGTTTTAACGATCATTTTAGGTACACTTACCTACCAATATACAAAATAAATAACTATATGTATACAAAATCTAAAATGAATGCGCTACTGACAGTAGCTAAAATATGTAGTAGTAAAAATATAATTTAAAATCATGTTTAATAAATAAAAGTATATTTAAAGTTGATAGTGTTTAATAATTTGGGTCAACCTGTGAGGGATAGTTTTGACCCATGGGCATAGCCCCCATAGAAGCAGATGGTCCATATCCATATGGATTTGGTCCTAGCGATCCTTGCATACCAGGCATCTGGAAAAATATAAAATAACTTCATCATCATCATCATTTCAGCCACAGGACGTCCACTGTCGAACATAGACCTCCCCAAATGATTTCCAGACTTGCCGGTTAGTAGCGACCTACATCCACTTACCTGCATAATATAATTCTTAATAGTATTGGCAGTATAGGACGACTACTTACTCGCAAGGTTGACCGACGACCTTATAAAGGTCCGACCTCAGGAAGGAGCTGGATGCAGACCGCTACCAACCGTGCACTATGGAAATCATTGGGAATGCAGCATTTGTTCAGCAGCAGATATCTGAAGTCATCATTTCATTCATCAATGATGATAATAAAGTTGGTAACGGCTCAAGAAAACCACAATATTAATTTATCACTTACATTTACCATCCAAATTGTCCAAAGATTTATTATTATTATTC
>NW_021131430.1:0-1725 GCF_004193835.3 Ostrinia furnacalis | reverse complement strand
GGAAATTGTATATCATTTAATAGTATTTACGTGTGGTTTTTTGGCTATTTTCAGCACATCGTATTAAGCATAAAGTTAATCTGCATTTGTGTTAAGTTTTACTCCAAATCGTCAGTCCCTAGAGCGTCAGGCCCTAGCTTTAAACGGCACTTGGGACTAAATTACTAGTTAGGGAATGATGTTTTTTACTTTTTTATATAGTGATAATAACAAAACAACTACATTATGTATATTAACTTATCTATAAATGTTAAGGTCATATGTTTTATACTTTATAGCTGACCCGGCGAACTTCGTACCGCCTTAGCGTAGAGATTTTCTTAATATTTTTTTCCGTAAGAACCATCCTTGGACTTCCACAAACATTTAAAAAAAAGAATTATCGAAATCGGTTCAGCCGTTCACACGTGATGCCGTGACAACGCGAAACGGGTTTCATTTTTATATATATAGATTAGAAGTCATATAGGAGTAATGTAGTATGAAAAAATTGAAAATTATAATTTCTCCTAAAATAAAGCATAAAGTGACTGGCCCTTTTAGACATAACATAATTAATTAATAAACTATAATTTACACTAATAAAGTATTCAAAAGCATCTTAAAAAAGTTACGGACAAAATGACAACGAAAATATACAGATTTTTATGGAATGACCCGTAAAGATGATATTCTAAATAATTATCTACCTACATAATTTAATATTTTGCCTACTTCACTTTGCAATCACATTCACTGCACCTATTATAATTCTGTTTGACTGCCACATCATTACATCACCATTTATTACCAAAATCATTCCATCTGCTTCGCTAGTATTTTGATGTCGCAGTCAAACGGACAAAAGCTAGCAACTGCTTTAGTGTCCGCTTTGATTTGCAGGGTTCACGTTCACCTTCATCTTCACCTTCACTACAACTACCTGCCATGCATGGCCATGCCAGCGGCTCTTCAACCCGGCGCGGCGGAGCTGCCTGCCGTGTCGGATGGGCCGTGCGCACACTAAGTGGCCCTACACCACAGTGCGTACGGCCCTAACCGTCTGGCGCGTTGACGACTCTGCGGGCTCACCACCAGCGAAGAACCAACCCACATCACCATCAATGCTGGCGAGGACAGTGGTTTGAATATACTACCACCGGTGACGAATCTCGTGCGATACGATAGTTTGCTCGTAACTCACACCCTTAAGGTTTCTTTCTCTTAAATTGTAATAAATGACTTGTTAACTTAAATCTATCTTTTATTTCTCTAACTTAACTCTAAATTCTAATCATGTCACCTGGCTCTAAAGCTTCTAACCGTGACATTATTTAAAACAACTTACTTCTCGAATCGGACTTCTTCTTCCGTGAATAATCTCTCTTCTTCTTCTCGACTCAGCTGTAAATAAATTGTATTTAGGCTTAAATTATTATTTAAGTTTTTACTGTTAAACTAGTGATAGTGACCCACCCCGGCTTCGCACGGGTGCTAGCTAAGTAAGTAGGTATACATTATAAACCTTCATCTTAAATCACCATAGAGTTATTAACCAACCAGGAGTAGCAGTGCGCGTTTATTTCCATACAAAAAATTTCGCCATTTCCTGAGGGGGACGAGGTAATGACATTTGTGTAACAGCTGATGGCGCTGGGACGGATTACTAATGTTTGGCCAAAAAACGTTTCCCAAATTATCACATCGCAAACAACGTTTCGCAAATTTTCATTTGGCAAATTTTCG